>NC_133617.1:723523962-723768642 GCF_048593235.1 Sminthopsis crassicaudata
GGTAGACATAATCAGAGAAGTAGCCACATGAGGCCCAGATATCCTTAACCTGGCTAACCAGCTTCTGAATAATTCAGATTTGACTACATTCATATAAGAAAATGTGGAAATGAAGAAGGTCCAGGAGCTGTGCTAAATTTCTGTTAGAGTTCAACTTCTTTTTTGTTTTGGTTTTGCTTTTTCCTCAAATCATACTTTTTTTTTCCTTTAATGGTATAATTTTTTTTGCATGTATTCATTGATGTTTCATATACCATGTGTTTAAAATGTATTTCCCATTTTTGAGCAAGTTTTTTCTTTACACTCACATTTAAAAATTAAAATGTATACACAATTAATATGTGACCCCTTAATTCTATAAGATTGTTCCTTAGAAGTAAACTTATATAACTGGTCTCCCATATACAATTAATCTGCATGTTTTTACTCTCCCCTAAAGTGTACCTAATGAGGACCAATGTAGTCTTAAAGTATGGCCTTAGCTCCTCCTTAATTTTCCTTTCAACAGAGTAAATGGCAAATAAATGATTGGTAGGATTTTTTTTCAAAGAAGTTTATATGCATGAGTTGTAACATGCTACAATAGACTACAGAAGTCATCAATGGTGATCACTAGCAGGGCAGGCCATGCACCAATAAAGGGATTGGGGCATGTACCAGAGAATCAACAGTTTGATTACGCATCTTCCTAATGATTTACCTTTCTGTTTGTCCATTTCACTTACTGATTTTCTATGTATTGTTGCAGACATCTCAACAATGAGCATGCGCTGGACGATAGAAGTACAGCTCAATGTAGAGTACAGATGCAGGTTGTACAGCAGTTAGAACTCCAGGTAAAAGAACATTTATTTTAATATTACCTCAATATTAATCAATTTCCAAATCTTTACAGTGCTGTAATGAATTCTGGTCCACTCATTTTTGATGGAACAGGATATTTCAAAACCTATTGTTGTGATTTTTAAAACCCTTGAGAAAATTTATTCTCATTTCTATTTTCGAAACTGCAATATTAATTTTTAAGTATATTTATATGTATGTGACCCTCTCTCAATTATCCATTTTCTTGATTAAATGTGGTCAATTAGGAGAAGCTTCTTTTTTCCCCACTTACTAGCTGATTCACAAACTGCCTGCAACAGGCCTGATCTGGGCAGAAATTGGAACTTGGGAAGAGAGAGAGAGAGAGAGAGAAAGAGAGAGAGAGAGTGTGTGTGTGTGTGTGTGTGTGTGTGTGTGTGTACACACATGCTCATGTGTAGGCAAGAGGTTAGCAGAGGAGGGGAAATTAAAACAATGTTGTACATTATATAGTTACCAGCAGCCATCGAAAAGCCTATTTTGTATGCAAGACAGCAGTGCGGAGATATATGGAAAGCCCTGGGCTAAGTACAGAAGATAATTACATTTGGAATTTTACTGAGTTAAGTCATTTACAGCTTCAAATAGTTGCAGAGAAAAATCAGCAAAAAAACACACTTAAACTTTTTTGTTGTGATTCTTCAAGACAGAAAGGAATTTTAAAATTGGTTATCAACTTATCTTACAGTGACTGTCTTGGCTTAAGGATTTGCCAAATTTTAATGTTTTCTGAGCCAGTTAAG
This sequence comes from Sminthopsis crassicaudata, assembly GCF_048593235.1. Lineage (NCBI taxonomy): Eukaryota > Metazoa > Chordata > Mammalia > Dasyuromorphia > Dasyuridae > Sminthopsis > Sminthopsis crassicaudata. The sequence continues at coordinate 723,525,570 of NC_133617.1, forward strand.
ATTGTAGCATCATTCAGAACAGTGTCTAAACTTAATGCAATATCAGGTTTATTAAAACTAAAGGCCCAATAGCAAAATATCAAAATCTTATTCAAACTCTTTAGTGAAATGTTACTGTAGTGTATTTCTTGACTGTAAAAAAAATAGCTCAGATTTGTTGGGAGATTGAAATGAATGAATTGTCTTTCACCAGCTCATGCTGATACAGTTTAATTAAAGCAAGTTGGATTTGCAGAAGATTGGGACTGTTTGTTTCCATTTTTCTAGAAATAGTACCTGTCTGCTCTTGATTTTCATGTTTATTACTTCATAATTATCCCACATTTAGTTAATAATATGGATTAGTTGATACTTGGCTCATACTTCAATTGGTATACTGATTTGTTATGGTTCACAGAATCATTCCATATCACCAGCTTGAGGTTCTTTCAATCTTTTATAGTTGAAGCACTGATTATCTGGTTTGTGGATTGTCCTGGTTCCTTGCTGCTCTGCTTTATCTTTCTTACCCCCTTTGAGTAGTTTACTTTATAATTGGTTTTTAAAATAGAATGGGTAGAAGACAAGAGGTAGAATATTATTAGATCATCATCATAACTTGTCAGAAGTCCTGATTGAAAACTAGATGGTAAATAGCTGATGCTATTGGCTAAAATTGAGGAATTGGGGATTATGATAGGCTTTCATTTAGTTATGCTATACTCTTTGTTCCTTAGCCTTTACTTCTAGTCATTCAGTTTAAAAGTAGCTTTTAAGCAGCTACTATTTTCTAGGCACTGGGTTAAATGCTGGGGATACAAAGAAAAGCAAAAGATAATCTCTGTTTAAAAGAAAGTCTTAGCTAATAGGAGAGAGAAAGTAAAAACATCTACATACACAACACCTATATACGACCAACTGACAAACTAGAGCCAATCAAGAGAATGAAAACACTAGCATTAATGTAAAAAAAGGTTTCCTTTGGAGGACAGGATTTTAGCTAAAATGTTAAAGAAGTATGTGTAGCCAGGAGACTGAGATGAAGGTAGAAAGAATTCCAGTCCGTAGTAACTAGTGATTTTATACCCTACAGACAAAAACTTCAGGTGAGCTAAGGTTTTAATTACCATGTGTCCCTCAATTTCACCATTGTACATCTTTTATAATGTTTCAAAGAAGTGTCTTTTATTAGTAATTAAACTAAAAGAACTTTGTCACATTTATGGAAAAGGAGGACTAATTCTATGGCCCCTATTTCTTTGCAAAATGAAAATTTGGAATATTTTTTTTTAATTCACTGTTGCAAGAATAAAGTACCCTGGCTGCTTTGACCTCATTCATTACTAGTCTTCTCAACATGATTAACTCTCCCTTTTCTTTCCTCAATGCTTATCTCCATTCCATCCTCTTAGGGCTGCCATATTTTATACTAGGAAGTAGGAAGCATGTCTAGCCATTATGACTATTAGCTCCCCTCTTTACCAACTCCAGGTAACACTAAAAGTTTTCACATATTGACTATGTGCACACAATAAAGATATTAGACTAGGTGATCTCCATTGGTCTTTCCAGATCAAAAGTTTTGTGCTAAGAGAAAGACAAGGTTAGGAAGTTAGCAGATGGAAAATATTTAAGGGTATTTACAGAATATTTTCTTATGGAGAAAAGAATGGAAGGAAATAACCACAGATATTAAATTGAGCATCCCAGGATTTTAGACTGGTTAACACTTTAAAAAAAAAGATTTGTCAGCCAACAAACAATAAGTAAATATTAAATTCATTTGATAATTCCAGGCACTATATTTATTGAGAAAGCTAAAAGACCAAGATAGAAAGAGAAAGAAGAGAGGAGAGGGGAAGGAAGGGAAGGATTTCCTAATATACATGCCACAGGAGACATAAGTCCAGGACATGGAACATATTTTGGGGCTAGCCTACCTTTCAGCTCAGTTGATTCTACTTTCTCTTCAAAAACTGCATCATTTTGTGAGTTATTTTATTCTCATCTTGATTTGAGTATATCTTCATCAAAGCTTTTTAATATGAATTTAAAGTATATATAGAATTTCCAAAATGACTTGCCATTATTATTATTTCAGACCATCCATTTCATTTATAGCCTGCTACCCCCCATTTTGAAAATGAGTAGATACAGATATGGAAAACAGAAGACACAAGGAAAAATAGAAGTCAAAAAAAAATCAGAAAATACCTGATAATCTGGCAGTTGTTCCCTGTATATAGTTGAGTAAAAGACTATAAGCTGCTGGGGTGAGGGGGGTAGGAAAAAATGCTAGTACTTAGCTGAATGGGAGTATCATGGTTTGAAATTATAAAAAAAAAATATTTTGCTTCAACAACTACAGTGGATGTTCATCTATTGGACATGTAAAAAGTTGAAAGGATTGGATTCCTTTTGTTGTTGTTGTTTTTGAGGCAATTGGGGTCAAATCACTTGCTCAGGGTCACAGAGCTAAGAAGTGTTAAGTATCTGAGGTCAGATTTGAACTCAGGTCTTCCTGACTTTAGGGCTGGTGCTCTGTCTACTACACCAACCAGCTGCCCCAAGAATTGTATTCCTTAAATGATTATTTAGTCAAGTACTGAACCATCAGTGGTATGGTATTGGAATGTAGGTAATGGCAAAAATTGTGGTAACCAGAGTTTGTATTTCTTTGCTATCTTTATTGCCTTGTTTACTGTCTGGTGATCAGATGTGCTGCCCTGTTCCAAGTTTAGCTTCATACTGCAAATGCCAGAGTTATATCAGAAAGGTTCTTCAGGGTCATAATATTAACTTGAATTATCAGAATTCAAAAACTGTCATGTGGCCTGAAACTTTTAAAAGAAGTGCATGGCAAAGTCCTAAAAAGTTTGGAATAATTGCATTAAGGGAAAAAGAGATTAGGTAATATCTAGGAATATTGAGGTTTTTCCTTAGGGAATTGCTAATTCTTCCAGCTCTGAAAATTTCCATGTGATCAGACAGAGAATAGTTGCTGTTTCTCAGAATCTCAGGACAGGCAGTGACTAATGGCCATCTTGTCTGACCAGACCTGAACAAGGATTTCCCCCATGTGTCCCTTTGTGGGAGCCATTGCTGGAATTTCTTCCCAGTATTTTCTCTTTGGATAACTTTAGTTATTAGGAAGATGTTTCCTTCTATTCAGCCTAAATAGCTTCTCTACTTTTCACCATTGTTCCCAGGTGAAACCTCAGAGTATAATCCTTTTCTTAAATGACAGCCCTCAAAATATTTTTAATATGGCTCTTTAAAAAAATTTTAAATGGACTAATAACACAAATTAATGCTACTCTATCAAATCCATTTTTTTTTTTTTGGTTGCAAAATCTGTGGTAAATTCAAATAGACTTTACTTGCTGTTTATAAAATGGGCCACTAATTCTCCTTTGCAGATTATTAGCCAATAATATTAAGGTTTAGAAAGAAATCAGCAAAGACCACTTTAGTAACTCTTAGGAGAAAGGGAATATTAATCCTCTTTAGTAAATAAGAGAACCTTAAAAATGCAAAACAAACCTCAAAATCCAGTGGCATAGCTATTTGCTTACTATCAATCATAGATTACTAGCTAAGTGGCTTAGCCAATAGAGGGTGCTGGACCAGGAGTCAGAAATACCATGAGTTCAAATCTAACCTTCAACACTTACTAGCTTAGTGACACTGAGCAAATCATTTAATTTTATATATATATATATATATATATATATATATATATATATATATATATATATATATATATATATATATATATATATATATGCATGCACATATGTGTATATATATCAGTTTTCTTATTTGTAAAATGAGAATAATAATAATGGCAACTATATCACAGGATTATTATAAGGGTCAAATTAAATGATACTTGTAAAGCTTTATGCAGAACTTAAGACATTACATACTAGTCATCGTCATCCTTATTTTTCATTAATTAGATTTCTATAATGGGACCACTATGATTCTTAAATCACTACCAAGTTTGGTTGTTTCTTCCATATTTTTTTGGAAGGTCACACATACATATACAGGTGTTAACAATTGAGGCATATTATGGTCTCAACAGAATAGGTCAATGAGAGACACAAAATTAAGGACACATCATTCCAGATGTTTGGTAAATAGGAAGAGACAACCCCATAGTCCTTTTTTTCTTGAGAAAATGTGGAAAAGTTTATAAACTGATACTAGTGGCAGCTTTTGAACGTTCTGTGAAGTATCTCCCGTCCTCCCTATGTCTCTGCTTCCATGTTGATTAAATGGTAACCTAGGGTCTTAGTAACTCAGTGTTCTCTCCACTTTAAGAGGCCAAAAATAGACTTGTGGATAAGGCCTTCCTAACTATCTTGGCATTAAGAACTATAGATTAGAGTGAAGAATCAGCAAGGAGAAAATGATACATGTCCTGATGACAAAATGAGGCATTAAAATCATCACAAAGCAATTACTATAGCTATTTTACATAAAATAACTTCTTCCTTAAATCATTCTGTTTGTAATCAAACCCATTTCTGATAATATCACTAATAGTATCCATTTTTAGACCTCTGTAACCCCATTTGGGGCAATGTTGATGAGAGCTTCCTCACATCTGTGGCCTGCCAAGCCCCTATGACTTCTTCTGAGTGAGCTCCAATGAATGATGGGGAGGTACTAATAGCACCATGCCTTTAGATTGCAACTGCTTTGTGACCAAAGATGAGGGAGAAAAGGGGGGGAGGGGAACCCTTGGGATTTTTCACTCCTATGTCTTGCATTATAAACCATGAGATTTTATTTTTCATAATTTAAAATGCTGTCTAACTACATGAGCATTAGAATTCCTAGACTATGACTGAGTATTAGTGTGTGTCTGCTTTAAATGTCAAGAGAATCTTTAATAATAACATTTAAGGAATGTTAAAATGGTGACAGAATACAATAAAAGTAAGGAAAATTTTAGATTGGTGGGAAATGAATCTTGTATTGTCCAATACCTGAGCATTATAGGAGGGCTTACAGAAGTTATTTTAAAATATTCACTGTGACTGTGGGGAATCCTTTTTTTTTAAATTGTTAGTTTTATTGACTGGGTCAAAAATAAATGTTTGGTAAGTATTCACTTTGACAAATGAATTCCCCTCTTATTTATTCTTGATTAAACTGTTGCCCTAGTTTTTCTGTCCTCAGAGACTTATGTTTACCTTCCTTGTATATATTCCCCTTAAATAAATTAATGTATATGGATATTCATAGCAATTTTGAAAGCCAAAAAGTGTATTATTTTAATTCCCGAGAAAACAGGTTAGTGTAGTTGAAAGAATATTGGACTAGCACTTGGATGCAAAGTGTCTACATATGATGTAGCTAGCCATGAGCAAGTCACGGGCTTCTATTTTAGGGCTCTGTTTTCCTTCCAAATGACTCTCTTCTAGCTCAAAAATTCTACAAAGTAAAATAAGTAATTACCTTCTCTACTAATTCTTTTCAGGCAGAAATCCACCCCTACTCCATATACTGATCAAATTGGGACTTAAAATTTAGTTATTATGACTACATATAAAATAAGTTTAATCATGAGTCCGATCCAAAGTATGAGTTTTTAATTCATCAGTTTTTTGCCTTGAAGATAGTGATAGAGCTCTCTGTCCTGCAAAGAAAGATGATCAGTATGGTGAAAATAGTACCAACTTTTCTCTATTGCTTAACTTAGTTAATGTATTTGAAATTCAATTTTAGGCCTTAATGATAGAAGGAGGATGAACTAGCTAAGCCAAGGAAGATAAATTCTTGCCCATGCTGAGGGCCCAAAATAAATGAGAACAGGCAGGAGAACTGATTTCATGGACCAGTTTTAAAGTCTGATGTATTGTTCTCCTTTTTATTCCTCTGAGCATCACAGTTGCTTGTTCAGGAAGTTATTGAGCAGTCTGCCATATTTATCAGGCTTTCTCTCCAATTGTTCCTTAATGGGAAGGTACCTCCTGTAGTGACAGTCCAATTCAATAGTAATTTTTTATTAAGACTTCATGGTAGATATTGGGCTACAAAGATAAAAATATCATAGTCCCTCTCTTCATGGAGCTTGCATTCTACCACAGAAAAACATCATTTATACAAATGAGCAGAGGACAAAAGGGAAATACTAATACCTGGATGAGAAGTGCAAGGAAGACTTCAAAGTGAAGGGTGAACTCAAAAGAGACAGGATTCTTGGAAGCACAGCTAAGGATGCAGCATCCAGTTATAAAACAGTAGTCCCATAAGGACAATATTTATAGTTTCTTTATTTAAATATTTTCTTCCTAACATTTGTGTGTTATATAACTATTGCTATTATAATATACATGTAAAGAAAAGTGTATGTATATATATATATATATATGACTTGCTAAATAAAATCATAAATATCAGTTTTTTTTATTTGTTACTAAATCATGTCACTCCATTTGTAATTCTGTCACATTCCCTTTACAATACCCTATGCTTAGTCTACTTTTGACTAAAAATGGGTAACTTAACATTTAAATTACTTTGAAAAAAAATCTCACCCAATGACAGTTGGCTAGGGAAAGTGTACTATGTGTTCATTGGCTCTGTTTCTGCCCTCTTTTCATGGGAATTTGTGTTTCTGAAGGTATTGAAATATATTTACCAAAGATCTCTTGTTCATATTCTCTTATTCTAATGATTCCAAACATAGAGAATGGAGATATTTAGTTTATTTAGTTGTAGGGATCCAATGAGCTAAAAATACATGAAAATCATTGAAAAATTTTAAACACTTCTCTAGTGTTTTGTGTATGTGTGTATACATACATATAGAAACAAGTTGCAGTATTGAAAGCATGGGTAACACTTATATAAATATTGTACATTTAGTAATGTTATATTACCAACAATAATAGCTAATGCAACAGAAAAGTAGATACATTTTCAAATGCTTTCATTTAAGAGCACTTTCTTTATAATGAGTTCTTGAGACAAGTTACAAATGCAGGTATCATTCCCATTCTACAAAAAAAAAAAAAAAAGCTGAGATGTCAAGTTAATAGCTCCAAGTAGCCAATAAGTGACTGGCTTGAACCTCATACTTGGAGCCTTTGACCCTTGCCCCCGGGTCATGCTTTGTTGCTTTATCCTTTAGAACTTGCAAAGCTTAAGAGAAGGGGATGGCATTGAAAATTAAAATTCAGTAACAAACTCCAAGAATATAAAGTAATTTTCATTTAAACCAACTTTATGAAATATTTTACCCCCCAAAGCTCTGAACTATTAAAACTCTCCATTAATGTGTTGTATTTTCTTCTCTTGCCCAGAAGAAATATGGGCCAATTAAATGAGTAAAATATAATGGAAGAGGTAAAACCAGGGTGAAACAATCTGCAAATGGAACAATCCAATTCCATTTGAAGTTACCAAACAATAAGTACCCACTATGTGCCAGGAACTGTGCTAAGAACTAGAGATACCAAGAGACAAAAGGCAGTTACTGCTCTCAAGAACTTTGCAATCTAATGGGGGAGATAACATGCAAATAGCTACATGCAATATATATCAAAATAAACAGGAAATAAGAAGGGGAAAGCACTGAAATTAAGTTGTTAGGGAAAGCCAACTAAGGAAAACTGTTCCTTATAATAAAGGTATAAGAATGTTAATAGAGAAGTCTAACAATTTCTGAACCTGGGGCAACAGTTGCTTGGAATGCCATTGAAACTTGCAGTATAGGCTCATAGGGAATGCTGCAAAAGGAAAGTAATTCCCAGTATGAGGTTGCTTCTATTTCTTGCTACGCTTGACCCTGATAAGAATGGGTAGTAGGAAGCACCTTCAAACCAATGTATTTTATGCCCTCTAAATTTTCCATCCTGTCACAAAGACCCAATCACCTACCTGAGTGTATAGCTTTGGTTTTGAATTAGACCTAAACAATGCATTTTTACTTAGCCTAGTTTTATCACTTTTCCTTTCAATCATGATCAACCAATATGATACAACTTTAATCAGAATAATGAAATATTACTCAAATAAACATTTATTTAAGTGCCTATCACTTGCACTGAGGATATAAAGCCAAAATGGTCCCTTTCTTGGAGATGCTTATATTCTCCTGTAAAGATTCACCACAAGAGATTTACTATGTGGCAAGTCAAAAAACTCTTATTAAACACTTACTGTATGCCAGACACTGTGGATACAGGGGAAAAAAAAAAAAAACAACAACAACAACCAAAAAAATAGCCCCTGTAGTTCACAATGGAATGGGAGAGATGGCATATGAACAGTTATGTACAGACAAGATGTATACATGATAATGTGGAGGTAATCTTAAATGGATATCAGTAGCTTCAAGGGAGATTAGAAAATGTTTCTTACAGAAGTTGGATTTTTAGCTGAAACTTGAAGAAACTTTTATCAGTTAATATTATACATTCAATCTTCCAATTAATCTCAGATATTGATTTAAAATTTGGGTCCCTGTCTAGGAAATATAAGAGAGAGTGTGACATAGCAGATAAAGAGCTGGCCTTGAACTCAGGGTTGACCCGATTTGAAGTCTTCCCTTAGACAAGAACTGGCTGTGTGACCTCTGCTTAACCAGTCACTTTATCTAGACAACCCTCTATAGACTGTCACTTAGACAAAAGGGATTGACCTTTGTCGATAGAGGGAATTTCCTCTTCCTCATAAGATTCTCTATAACAATGAAATCACAGATTCAGACCCTATCTCTATCCTCTTCCAGTATATTTTTTAAAGATCAACTTTTTTCCCCCCTTGGATATTATAGATAAACTAATTTTTTAAATGGTATATCTATTTCAGTATTTCTCACTTAATGACCAAAATGTAGATTTAAGTAAGCCTAGCTATTTTGAAACATTTGTGTCCCAAATCTGGAGAAACTTACATATAAAACAAAGTACTCCTGCAGAAAGACCTTCATTCCTGACATTTTAATTGTTCTCGCTGAATCACTGTTGGAAACCTCACATTCCTTTAGTATTATGTATTGTGAACATCTTTTCGTTTGGCTATTCAATAACTTGCTAGAGAACAGAGCATGAGTGACATAAAGTTGTTCCTAATATGGTAACATTTTCATTTCCTGTTTGTTGAAAGATAAATGCTAAGGCTCTAAGGCTTTTTTATTTCTCCCTGAACTACAAGGGGAAAAGAAATTTAATGTGATATGGATTGGAATGGACCAACCAGTTAGGATAAAATAAGATAAAAATGTCTTCTACTCTTGTTTGCTTTTGGACCCATTTTAAAAGAACAATTTAATTTAAAAATCTCATTCTTAATTGATTTTAAATGATTCTTGGATTAATTATATAACAGGACAAAAATCCATTGTCCAAATTCAGACCACATCTAGCCTTAAAGCATTTCTTCCACTCTTAGACCAGGTAGTATTGGGATGAATATGACTTCCCTTTTCAAAATAAATCTGTAACCTGACCCTTCCCCCCACTATTTTTGTAGAAATGGCTCAGTGGATTCAAGTCTGTGCCTTACTTTTTCCTCAATTGTTCCTTTATCATCTTCTCTCAAGTACTTTTACTTTCTCTCTTGCAAAAAAGGTGCCTTCACTTTCCCCTTAGTTCCTTTTGCCAGATCTTTTCTTGGCCTATCAAAATACTTTAGGAGCAAATCTGCCCCCCAAGGTCTGTTCTTAGGCAGGGTAGAGGAAATCATTCAACAAATATTTAGTGAGCTACTACTATTTGCAAAGAACTGAAAAATTCCTTTTCTTTTAGGAGAAAATTACATCCTGACTAGATGAAAGTATACGAGGGGCTTGGAATTTTGACAAAATGAGCGTCTTCCAACTTTATTCCAAAGAGAGACCTGACATTCTATGCACTGTTGTTAGTTGTCGTGTGGTTTCCTAGAGCAGAAAATATTTGCCCTCACACTCTATGAATATCCTAGTACTTCACCACTGTTTTAGGATGTGTATAACAAATTTGAGGTTAATTTTGCATAAACTGTGTTCATTTGTCTGGGTGTATGTGTCTGTGTGTCTGTGTTTTACTGTTGCAACAAAGAATTTATGAGATTTAGCTGCATAACTCATTTTCCCTTGGCTTTTCTCTGAGTAGGATTGGTTAATAGACATGATTCACTGTTGTCTTCTAGCTGTCAGAGCTACAATGAACCCCTTGGTGCCAGCAGGTCTAGAGCTCCCCAGTTAAGAGTCTAATGTATTTTGTATTGAGAAATACACTGGGCATCACAAATTAGTTTTAGTTTGGCAATAGGCATATAGATTTCAAAACAATTAAGCAATAAAAACTGTTTGGTCATGCGCTATGGTGCCAAAAGTTTAATTAGAAATAAGCATCATTTGGGATGTTAAAGCTGTAATGTATTTTATTCATAAAAATAATGACATTCCTTGTCTGCCCTCCCTCTAGCTTGCAAAAGACAAAGAGCGCCTACAAGCGATGATGACCCATCTCCATGTAAAGTCAACTGAACCCAAAGCCACCCCTCAGCCTGTAAGTACCAATATGTAGGATGATAAACTCAAAACCTTTCATTGTAGTCTCCTTTCTGCCCAAGAAGAAGTATGTTCCACTTTGAAAAAGTGTCAAGGAAAATAAAGAAATGCTCCTCTGTAATCACATGACAATGACTAGAAGATTATTAACTTGGGTTGATTTTAAGGAATTCATCATTTCTCACTCTTCCTCTCTCTTGAAGGTTTTTTTTTTTTCTCATTTATTCAACAAGCATTTTAGTGTTCTACTGTGTTTCTAGGCACTGAAATTGATGCTAAGGATGCAGAGACAAAAATAAATTTTCTCTGGGAAGGAGGGGAGAGAGATAGTAAAGTAAGCATACTTACTTTCCAAAATTAAGTATAAAACATATACAAATAAAGCATCATGAAACAGTAGAAATAATACTGACTCTGCAGTCCAAGTGCATGGATTCCAGTCTGGCTTTGACTGTTTGACCCTTCTGGGCAAATTGCTTAACTTCTCCCAGTCTTAATTCCTTCATCTTTAAAATGAGGATCATATTTAATGGATTCCAAGGCCCCTTCCTGCTTCTAAGCCTGCAAGACCATTTCTGCAATATCTGGGTGCCTCAGTTAAACCTTATGTGGGATATAGCATTTGACCTGAGTCTTACTGAAAATTATAGATTCTAAGAGTAGGAGATGAGTGAAAGGGAATTTATTCCAAATCTAAGGGTAAGAGAATTAAACTTAAAGGGACTTCAAAGTGATCAGCTTTCATGTAGAAGTGGGTAATATTAAATGAAAGCCCATTGTCTTCTGAGCTTAGGTAGTTGATCTAAATCCTGAATGATGTTATCTTAACTAAAGGCTTCTTCTTGGGCCTCATCTCATATTGCAAATTGTTACTTTAATGGTTGTGCTTCCCAAATTTGTATATTTCTTTAAGATTTCCTAGTAGTTTTAACTGATTATTCAAAATGGAGAGAGTGCTTTGGTTCTTGATTTTAAGATTTGTCAGATTTAAAGGTACACTGCCTTTATTTGATTTTTGCCTTGAGTCACTGTGTGAAAATTAATTGAGCGTTGACAATCTATAGTTAGTACTAGCAATTTTAATCAATATGCAATGATGCAGCATAATGGCAAAGTATTGGTTTATCTGTTTTGACTGATTTTTTTCTATAAATAAAGCAAACACACACCCATATATGTATGATTTATGGTGATAGAAATAAAACGGAGTCAGACTATTAACCCAGCAAATATGGTAGCCTGCCAAGATGCAGTTGGCAGACAAAATTAATGTCTGAAACAGAACACATTACAGAGATATAGAACATAAAATCATTAAACACTCCGCACATCCATTTTTACTAGAATAGAATTCTCCATTTCCATGTATTCTATAATAAATGGCTACAAAAGTCATGCGTAGGCTCCTAGAAAACAGCTCCCCAACTTGACATAACTGTGGAATCCAGAGTCAACTCTCTTGGTCACTTTTTCATTTAGGAAGGGATCTAGGAGAAGCTTGAACCCAGTGAAGCAAATTCATTAAATCCCTGAAATTACTTGGGTGACCTCTTGTCAGATGAGTTCAACCAGTCGCAAAGAAAACTTCTTGCCAGGAAACTATCTGAAAATCGTCAAATCATTCTGGTCTGCAGGTGAAAGTTTCCTTTCAAGATGACCTTCCATGTGTAGACCTAGCAATATGGAAGAGAGAATAAGATTTGGCTTCTGTCTTTCTTTCTAGATGGATGAAAAATAACAATGGCAGAATAATGCTTGGGTTGCAAAACACTAGACACAGGAACCTTTCCAAACAGCAGCGCCCCCACAGGAAGAGGGATTTAAAAACTAAGGAGAAGTAATTGCAAGGAGTCACGTATTGCTCAACTAGTGATCAGTTCAGAGTATTGGCAGGCAGCACCATATGCAAGCCTACTTTAATGAAATCGGCTACAAAAATACCAGTTGGTGTCGCCATGAAGACTAGTGGTAAGCCGCCAATAAACAGGGAATGGCAGCTGAAAAAAAAAAAAATGAACAGGGAAAGAAGGTTTGTCTTGATTGGTATTAAAAAAAATGTTTTACATTCTAGAAAATTATAGCTTTGATGGGGACCTCCTACTAAATTTATTTTTAACTGCTCTATTGAAAATTCTGTACCACTAGTCAACATTATCTCTCAGTTGCTCAGCACAGTGTTTCTTTATTAAAAGAAATAGGCACGAATATTTTTGACTGAAAAATTAATAGCTTTTGAATTCATACACAGCAGGTTTTCTTTTGCAAAGAAGTCCAATATCGCTGCACAGCACTTCTATAACCATTTATTTAGAGTCCAAGTCAAGCCTTTGACAGCCAGAGCAGTGTTACAAGCCAACATAAAGAACTCCAAGATGTAAACCAACAATAGGCAGTCTGTGTGAGGTTTGCCATTGTCAAATACATAGATTGTTTGGATTAGTTTATGTAAATGTACTGTTGTATTACCCTTTGAAAAAAAAAAGATCACATTTGTATATGAAAAGTGGTTTCCTTCACAGGCAGCATTATAAATTCCTTATCCTTTAACTTACATGTTAGAAGTAAAAATTGGTGCCTGACAGGCCTATATTGTGTGACATTCTGTTGTTGGATTGAAACTGCCTTCTTTTCATTTATTGAAAAATAGAAAATTTTATTATAGATACCATCTTATAAATCAGAAATTATTAAAATATGTATAGCTGAAGCATCTGGAAATTAATTATAAAATATAGAAGTACGATATTTTGCATAAATTTTGTCTTCCTTGTGAAAAAAATACGCATGCCCTGCAAACTCCCAATTCTTTTAACTTCATGGTTCCAGGGATATCTGGTGACCATGTCTGTTGGATGGAACTTTCATGTGTGGTTAATTTATTCCTCCCTAAATAATAGAATACTAGATGTGGGTCAGGATTAATATCCTTATGTATATCTCTTCATTTTCAACCATTCTTGATGAAGGATTCAAACCCAGAAGAATATTTGGCCTATCCAGTGGTATGGTAGTTTATTAAAAATATTTTTTTCTGTTTCTGGTTAAAGGATTTTTAACTTATTTTATAGAAAGTAAAGTCAAGCCTCTTACTTGGAAAAGAATTTTGTTTGTCCAGCATTTGTGTCCTCATTCCTCATTTAGTTATATGATATAAGGTGCTCCAGCACTTTTGGATACTCAGAATAACAGCCTATCCTAGACCTTCTTTTTGGCATTGTCTACTAAAACAAGTACTCTTTCTTCTCCCTTGCCAATCCAGAATTGTTAAATAGGTTTTTTTTTTTACTCATCTTGTACCTCAAGACATCAGAAAAAGGGTCATTCTTTTTAATCATCAGTGAGTTATGTTGCCTTGACTAGTTTTCAAGTCAGTTCAGTTCCTACTTTATCCCAGGAATTGCAGTCAATGCTTTGGCATCCACAGACCAAACCAAAGCCAGCCCTGCTCTCACGGTGCTTACCTCAGGTTTCCAAGGGGTGACCCTCCACAATTCCATCTCCACCTGCCTGCTTATACTTTTAGAATTCCCTAAAGGAGAATAAAACCCTTCCCCACAATATAGAAATAAGGCTTCAAGTGAAAAACATATTTAAGAAGACAATATGTTGGTGTATGGGACTCATCTGAGAGCCTTTCATTAAAGCATGAGAGGACTTGGAGCACCTCAAATTTCAAGAAAATGAAAAAAGGAAGGAAAAGAATACTTAAGGTTGAAGGGAAAGTCAGGCAAGGAGCTTGCCTATTTGTCAAGTATTACCCATTGGAAGGACATTTGCTGGGTCACGAGGATATATAGCAACAGTTGTTGGTACACACAAAATATCCCCTTGGAAGATAATGTTTTAGTGTATGTGTGCACACAGAAAAGAATTCCACTGTTTTGAGTCTTTCTGCTTGGATCCATTGAGAGCGAATCATACCTTTTTCACTAAGGATATTCAAGCAGAAATAAGATCAGTTTATCCTTGATGTTGTAGAGAAGTAGAGTTTCAGGTAGAGTTGGTATTAAATAGTCTCTTAAGTTTCTTACTGAGATTATGATCAATATTTACAGTAAATTAAAATATAGATTGTAATAAATTTGGTTGATGGTTTGGATGCAGTTACATTTTCAGCCCAAAATTTAAGGAAATATCACTGCCTATTGTTAGAAAGTGAATATCTACCTCTTTTACCCAAAGAGTTTCACATTGACCTCCTCCAGAATAAATGCTGTAATCATTAGGGTATAATCTGCTGAAGTATTTCCTTTGAGCATTGTGCACACTACAAAACAATTAACAACAACTTAGTCATCTCTTCATTTTGACTTTTTTTTCTAATTAGTTAAAAAAAAAAACTTTAGTAGACTTCACTGTCAGGAAAACCATAAGTGATATTTTATGATATTGGTTAAAGTCGCAGTCTGCTTTGGAATATTACCTAATATTGAAGTGTATCTCACTATACAGAGGGGGAAATAGTATTCTTTTATACCAGTGGACAAGTAATTATGTGTACCTGGTAGTACATCCATCTTTATGAAATTGACATAAAACATTTACAGGGACTTGGGCATTTTAAATGAAATGCTCTGTTAGATATTCCTTTTTTATGTATTTTCTTTTACTCCACCATAGCAATTAGGACTGTTTGGAAAGTGTTTTTAGCAACTGTAAAAACAAAGTATCCAAAAAGCCTTTTAACTGTTGAAGTAATGACTGGGCATTCTAGTTACTGTAACTATACTTTATAGTTTGAAAAATAATGTAATACAGCGGTGAAAAGAGATTCTCAAATACGGCACACAAAAGCCGTTTTTATATACTGTTTTTCATTAAGTCCCACTCCTCAACTTAGGTTTCTTTAGTATCACTGCCAATAATAACACCTGCTAAATGATCCCTCTTTGCCAGAGCCAGCATCTAATATAGCAGTGTGTCCAGACTAAAATAGTAAAGGAAGACACCATCTCTTGACAAAGCCTTAGGCCACCACCCACTGCACTGCCCTCCCCTCTGTGTGGGAACTCCCCTGCTGCCTTTAGAAACAGGTTTTAAAGAAGAGTGATTAATGTCCAGACATTCTCAGCAGTTACAGCATCAGCTTTAGCTCTGATCTGACCAGCAGTACTGATGGCAGACAAGCTGGTTCCCCAAACCAGCCACGCCGTCCTACTGTTCTGCACAATCAGGACGTTTGGTACTTGGTTTTCAGCCTTGGCTTTTGTTCCTGTAAGACAGAAATGAACACAAACAAAAATAAAATTGACTTCTTATGGAGCCACTTAAAACAAGTCCATTTCTGTCAAGGAGTTGCCCTCGCTGGTTTGTTTATGAAAATTGTTGGTGACTCACACATCATCTTGAAAAGGGAAAGAAGGTTACTGTTTAGCAGTAAAGGTTAATAAAAAGTATTAGGCAGGATATTGAAGGTTGATACAATCATAATAGCTTATGGAAATGTTCTATTAGTTAATGTTTCCTTGCTTATTATTTAGCAGCTCAACTTCCAGGGGAGGAGATCTGTCTTCCAAGTGCAAATAACTTTCTTAATACAAAGAAAATAATAAAACTTGGAGTTTCTTCGGCCAGCTTCAGCGACATGGATCTCTGAAAGTTTCAGGGAGGCTATCTTAAGCCGAAATCACCACATGATGGAAATTGCTGCAAACAAAATATTAGGTGTTACCGACTTTTCTAAACATAGCAACTTCTTTTTAAATAGAAAATGAACACAATAAGAAAAATCAGGTTTCCATCAGGAAAAGAAACCCTCCCAGTCCAATCCCTTCCTGCTCTTTGCCCCTGTATAATTATCTTCTAAAACCTCAACTGCAATCAAAAACCAAGCACACACACACACTTTCATTTCTAATTGATGATTATATTAAGATTTAATAGTTTACAATTAAGATGAATATTTCAAGATTACAACAAAACCAACACTATTCATAATTTGTGCTTATGTTCTAATTCCATAATTAATTTTTTGTCTGCATTTTCTAGATACCCCTTAATTAAAAAAAGGAAGTTTGGGATGAAAATAGAGCCTTTCTCTAATCCTTCCCCCACCCCCCAGTATTTTCTTTCCTGTGACCTCAGTCTTAGAAGATCATTCCCTCTTTCAAAGCAAGTTGATAGTATCATCAAACAGAAGGGGTAAAAGTAAAACTTGGGTAGCAGCTGACAGGGTCGCCATGGTCACCATTTTCTTGACTTGGGAGTTGGTCCACGTCACTGACGGTTATGAGAGAGGAAGCCCCCAATATTCTGGAGTCCCAGCCTTGTGTTCTTTTCCTCACAGACTGCAGTCATGTTTAATTTGGAAACTGGGCTCTTTTGGCAAATTAGCAATTAGAACAATTTTGTGGGAATATGTATATGTGTCATTAGTTTTCCTGCAAATTAATAGCAAGAGCAGAGGTCAGGCAGAAATTTTCCACTTGACTGCAGCTCCTCTGTTGAGATTTGGCACTTTGTTTTGGAACGGCCACAGCTGCTCCAAGCCACACTCTTCCTCTAGGAACTGTCTTTTAATTAGTTTACCTCATAGCCATTATTACAAATATTACTGCCTTCCCTCCTTGAAATAGAATTACTGTTTCTACAAAATATTCCAGTGACATCTTGCACCACTGCACATTGATGGTGGGGGTCATTCGAATGCAGCGTTTAATCATTAGATCACCTCCATAAGCATCTCCTAATTAGAGTCCTTACAATACAATTTTATCTGGTAATTAGCTGAGATTGGCTGCTTCCTCTGTAGCTTATTAGTAGCAGCCCAGCAGTGGGTGTGAATCACAGTGTCATTTGTCAAGCCTGTTAAAGTCCCCTCTCCCTCTCCTCTTTTTCACTATTTATTTCTCGTTGCTACCTGTGCTCCAAAGCTTGAAGAAATGTTACTGACTTCCAGTTCTTCCAGTGGAGAATAGTGACCTTTATAGAATTTTTTTGGTCTTCTAGTAGAAGCAGACCAAGTATTAAGCTTTTTATAAAGTAAAATAGTTGAACACCTTTTGAAATGGATGTGAAATGTTATCACTATGACTTTTCCAAAGGAAGAAATCATTCACTGTCTTTATACACATATACTAAAATGCTTTGGGTTTACTAGCACTTATCAAATGTTTGAGTGGTGTTTGATTTTGTACATCAGAAATAAAATCAAGTGAGTTTGATATTTTTCTCCCCCCCCCCCCTTCTGAAATATAACAAAGTTGGTCTGCTCTGGCATCATGAAAGCTAGTGTTTACTCATTGTTAAATTTTAGTATTACTTCTCTCACAAAAAAAAAAAAAAATATATATATATATATATATATCTATTTATATATATATATATATACATATATATATATAAATGACCTACTCATTCATGAAACACTAAATAATATATTTAAATTACAAAGAAAAAAACCAAGCAGTATAAATGAAAACTTAAAAAAAAAAAACCCAACACTCTCCAATAAATTAGTTCAAAGGGGGAGCCTATAAGCCAAATTAGAAGTGGTAATGATTTGTTCACTTTGTTAGCTGATTATTAAGGAAATCATAAGATAAGCTCTGCCATTTTAGGAGTCTGTCTGCTACCATGTTTTTTTTTTTTTTTTTTTCTCTCAAAGCAGGATGGCTCCAAGCAGGGACCTTCTGGCACAGTCACATCTGCAGAGATTCTTGGTTTCATGAATTAATTTCTTTGGAGTTTTTGCTTAAATTGATGCTTATGTGGACTGTGGCAGGCTGAGTCGATTGTTTTGAGTATGGTACTAATGAAACCAAGCTCATGGGTCACATCCCAATGGGGGTCAGTTGGCTTTATCCTTCTCCATTGCCATAGTCTGCTCCCTTAACCCTGGCCAACAGTCAGGTAAATGTGAGCCATGAACTACAAGGGTAAGCCCTTCAGAAGGTTATGGTTGGATAATTGCAAATGTAACCAGCAAAAAGGAGAGGGGGTGGCTTGGGGACAGGTAAGAAAACTGTTTTAAGTAAATGGTTTTGCTTGATGGAGAGTCACTAGTGTCATCTTCTATTCAGATAAAACATTTAAGTGCCAGAAGGCATTAGGCATTGGAGATCCTCTCTCTCTCTCTCTCTCTCTCTCTCTCTCTCTCTCTCTCTCTCTCTCTCTCTCTCTCTCTCTCTTCTCCCCCCTCTGGCCTTAAAATTAAGATATTTTATTTGCACATATGTAACATGCATAAATGAGTAAATACAAGGTAATTAGAGGGAAAAGGAATGTTAATAGAGTAGAAGAAAAGGAATCCAGAAAGATTTCCCCCCCAAAAAAATGCCACCTGAGGATCTCCAAGACGCAGAAATAAGCAGTAGAGAAGAGTTGGGATTTAATCTGAGAATGGAGGGAGAAAGTAGATGTGGTACTTTAACTGAAGTGGAAGATGAAATATGTAGAGTTTGGTAAACAACTATTATTTTATATATGGAAATGGGAATAATGCATTAAGATATGTAACCTCTGGATATTTTAATTGATCCATTTTGTTTTGGGATGATAGGCTTTTCAATAAACAACTCCCTGGAAAATCATATATCTACTATAAACCATTATGGAGGACTGCTTGATGGAATAATTACAATAATGTTAATTTCCACTTTTATTTTGTTAAGCCTCTTCTTTCAATCTTTTGATAATAGTTTTGAGATTAGGTTTTTTTGCCTCTAAGTCTGTCTTCATTTAAGCACTCCTGCATGTCATTCTTTTGCCTCTCCTTCACTCCACATCATGGACTTCCCATATTTCTCTGATTTAAGTTGT
Organism: Sminthopsis crassicaudata; assembly: GCF_048593235.1. Classification (NCBI taxonomy): domain Eukaryota; kingdom Metazoa; phylum Chordata; class Mammalia; order Dasyuromorphia; family Dasyuridae; genus Sminthopsis; species Sminthopsis crassicaudata. The sequence continues at coordinate 723,544,825 of NC_133617.1, forward strand.
ATTCAAACTCCCTTGTTGTGCTACAATATTCATTTACACTTATATGTCACTACCTGCTAAACTCTGACTCAATTGTTTTCCTCCACTTTATCGTTATTACACATATTGTTGCCATGACTTTTTTTTAAATGGTAAACATGAGCCTTTTCTTGCTGTCAGTAACTCCTTGAGGCACAAACTCTGTTGATTAAAAAGTGTGAGCAATTCTTTAACTTTTCCTACAGAATTTCAAAATTATTTTCCAGAACTAATCTCTGCTTTTTTTCCCATTGTATTTTATTTTAGAAGTTAATATCTCCTGAATCTTTTGGAATTTCTTTTTAAAACAGAAAAAGAATATAAAATATTAAACTATAATGGCATTCTGAATACAGTAATTAATACTTTTTATTCTCTTAACTATTTTTCCAGTGTTATCAGAAACCAAATAAGTGTTTACAATCTCTAATATACAAATATGTTTTGAGATTCTTTTTATGATGTAGAAATTGGATCTTTTAGATATATTTGTCCACCTGCATATATTTTAATTTTAATCACAGATCAACCAATGACCCTTAATAAGTGGCATGACATAGAAATATAGAGATACATAAATAAATACTTTATCCGTGTTATTTATTACGAAGGATAAAACTATTTTAAAATTATTTCATCAACAAAATATTAAGGAACTGATTTATCAGAATAGTGATGTGGAACTTCTATCGATGCAAATTTCAGGCCATTCGTAATTGATAGTCTTGGAAATATAAAGCATAGTGAAGCATGTAAGGCTTTTTGTTTTTTACTTGTGTGTATCTGAGTATCAAAACATTTGTGCCTGCTATTATAAGATATGTATTAAAACCAGGTGTCATTTTTATTTTTCAGAATAGCCAAATTAAAAGTCTGTTCTTCCCCATCTCTCCCACATGTGCACAGAAACATCTATGGAATTGTGACAAATTCTAATTATTTGTATTTTGTATAGAACATTTTGTTCAGAATAATGGTCAGAATATTTTGAGATAGAAGCACAGATAGTTAACACCCTGCTCTTCTTTGAAACTTTTGTAATAAAATATTTTGTTTTTCTCAACTGGATCCACTTGAACTCGTCTTGTCATTTAAAGCTCTTCATATGCCTTCTACCTCTCTTCCCAGTCTTATTTCCCATTTGCTCCATCATGGTTTCAATGCTTCAGCTAAACTGCTCACCTACCTGTGCCCCAGTGTTTTGTCCATTCTGTGATTTATACCTGAAAGATACTTCCTCTCTCCCTTCATGTCAGTTCAGTTAAGCACCTAATTTGTACCCCAGATACTCTGATATTCAAAGTAAAAACAAATGCCCATACCTGCTATGTCATTTAGTTTCTTAATAGAATCTGCAGCTTCCTTTAATACTAACATAGATCCCATTGACTAGTGAGGCCTTTCATAATGCCCAGCTGTTCTCTTCCTCTTGAAATTATTTTCTATTTTAAAATCCATTTGATATTTTCTTATCTGTGATCGTGTTGTGTCTCACTAGTAGATTGTAAAGCCCTTGAGGGCAAGGACTCTTCATTTTTGTCTTTCTCTCCCACCCAGTGATTCTGTGTCTGACACAAAGAAAGTGCTTAATAAATGTTGGTTAAATTAGAAAATTCTAAAAATTGAAAATTAGCAGACACCCCCATTTCTATGAATAGCATTGTAATGTGAATTAATACATATGGTAAATAATCTTTTCTGGGTTTTTATCAGTCGTACACTGGAATCATGAAAAGGTCATTTTTCAAAAAAGCCCTGAGTTTGAAAGAAAAACCTATGTTCAGAATTCTCTCAGCAGTCATTTTTGTTATAGATTTTTATCTCATGGTCAGTGGATTTTAGTACAATTTGGTTTCAAGAATATTGTTAGGTTTGATTTAAAGGGGACTGAAGATAATTGAGTTCTTTCTTGGTCAAGTGTTTAGTCACTCTTCTCTCAGGATCAATTCAAGATATAAGGGGGGGAAAAAACTGAACCATTTCCCAGCTATCCTTCTATCTGAGCACAAGAACTAGCCCAAGTTTAGGAAAAAGATGATCCTTTCTGCCAAAGATACACGACCACAGATAAATTGTCTTTTTTCAGTGGAAACTCCCCCCCTGGGCCTCCATTGATAATTTCCTGTTCTGCTGATGTCTTCACAGTAATAAACCTGGCTATGCACCCACTGCCTTATTTTTCCATGTCTTTCAATGACTTATTTTTGTGGCAGTCTTTCCAATGCAGTTTCTCGTTTTTCTTCCTAGTTGAATCTGGTATCAAGCGTCACACTCTCCAAAACCGCATCGGAGGCTTCTCCACAGAGCTTACCTCATACTCCTACTACCCCTACAACACCCATCACTCCTGTCACCCAAGGACCTTCTGTCATCACTACCACCAGCATGCACAATGTGGGACCCATCAGAAGGCGGTACTCAGATAAATACAATGTGCCCATTTCTTCAGGTAACTGTTTTACTCCCCTTTATGAGAAATCTTCCCTTTTAAATCACGACATGCCAGCATTTTGATTGTCATAGAAGTGAAAATTAACAGAACAATGATTCTTATTTAGCAGATATTGCGCAGAACCAAGAATTTTATAAGAACGCAGAAGTTAGACCACCCTTTACATATGCATCTTTAATTAGGCAGGTAAGTAAATTCCCCCAAAAGAGAACCGAAAAAAGCACAAATGTCTATGTACATCTTATATTGATGAAATAGATTTAAAACCGTTTAGTATGCAGGCATGCTCAAACCTTTTCTATAAGGTTTTTTAAAACTGCAATATATAACATAATTGCTTTTGATTAAGTATTACAATACGATGTGATTATTAGGAAATTCATTTCACACAACAGTGAAAATGAGCCTGTTTAAAGATGGCAAGTCAATTATCACAAGCTACAGTAATCTCTGATCCCTAGAATTAATCTGAGCTCTAAATAATTACTGAGCTTTAATCAGCTAGTGAAATGTTTTGCATTTCTCTTTGATTCTGCTTTATGAATGACTAATAAATTAATATTTCTGTAAGGAAACAGAAATAAAAACTCAAAACAATTAGATAATTCCATTTTGAATTTTGCTATTGAACTGTTAAATACAACCATTAATCTTAGATCGTTTTGTGAAAGTCTTCTTAGGATTTTTGCTCCACATCACAATGGTTTAATATTTTCAAAGAAAGGTGTGATGATGATTGTGATGAAATGGTCATAAATTCTCTTCCATTATTATTCATATCATAGGCTATTCTTGAATCTCCAGAAAAGCAACTAACTCTAAATGAAATTTATAACTGGTTCACGCGAATGTTTGCTTACTTCCGGCGCAATGCAGCAACGTGGAAGGTAAGTCTTTTCATACACCTTCCTCTTGTCTTTGGTTTTTGCTGTGTCTAAAATAGACAACGCCAACAGATGACAAGATACAGTTGTAACACCACGAGGGCATTAAATCTATATTGCTTGTTTTGACACAAAAATGATCTCATCCACAGGAATGATTTGAGATTTGGCAGGAAACTTCTTCCGTCTTTGAAAAGCACTAATTGAAGCCTCTCATTATTGGCTTTCTCTCCCATGATTATACCAATTCATCTGTGGTTGTTGCTCTTAGCAGTGAAATTCTATCTTTCCAGCTGGAATATGTAGGATAAAGGGATAGAGTGTTATATTGGGCTTGTCTTGTTACTTACACAAAGCTTTCATTCTTCTAGCCTTTCACCCACAACTGTCATTAGTGGAGATGAATACTTTGTTTCTCAACCAGTTGACCAATTGATACCTGGAAAAAATAGTCTACCAACTCTGTGGTTTATAATTAGGTTGGATAAAAATTAACCCATGAGATGGGACAAACCAAAATAATATAAGCTAGATCATTTGTTTTTCAGTTGACTGAAGGTGGGGTTTTTTTGTTTTTAGTTTTTAGTTTAGGTGTTTTTTGTTTTTGTTTTTTTTTTGAGTGTGATGGACATGGCTTTCACAACATGAATTAGCTTTTGACCTAACCATCACTTCCCTTCTCCAGATAAATGTCTTCATTTTTAATTGAACAAGAAAATATTAGAATCTTCCTTTAACTCTCTTTGCAAGATCTATAGGGTCTCATTCATTCTATGAGTTTGTAGGATTGAGATTAAGATAAAGAAATTTCATCTACAACACTCCATTTAAAATCTCTAATGAGATTCAATTATGATGTAGTCTCAGGGCATGGACCAACAAGTTCCAGTGGATTCCCCTTCTCTCTCTCTCTCTCTCTCTCTCTCTCTCTCTCTCTCTCTCTCTCTCTCTCTCTCTCTCTCTCTCTCTCTGTCTGTCTCTCTGTTTCTTTCTCTCTGTCTTGCTTCCTTTCTTCCTTCTTTTTCTTTTTTCCTCAGCCAATTCCTAGGAACCAAAAAGCTCCTTTTCAAATGAAGGTAATCCATTATCATAAGGACAGGAATGACTAAATATCATCACCTAAGTTATCTAATGGATCAGTGATAAAGAAATATGGTATCTGAAGGAAAGATACATACGCACTATGTATAATAGTGCTAAATATCTATTTTTTCTTTGCAAAGTTATATAAATAGTCATAAAATGAGATAGTGCAACCAGAGTGTGTTTTTTTAGGAAAATTTTCTCTCAGCACTCTGTACTCTCTAGTTAATTTCTTTCCAATGTCAAATAATGATTGGGAATAAAATGTAGCTAGTATTTATAGTATATAATATATATTTATATAATATAGCATATTATATAAAATATAGCTAGTAATATAATTCTTTAAAATTTGCAAAGCATTTAACAAATGTCTCATTTTATCTTCAAAACATCCCCAGAAATTAGGAGTTATTATCACTATTTCACAGAGGGGAGAAAACTGATGGGGAGAAACATTAAGTGAGCTACTTAGGGCCACACAGCTAATAAGTATCTGAGGTCAAATTTGAACTCAGGGGCAGCCAGATAGAGCACCAGCCCTGGAGTTAAGAATTTATCTCTGGCCTCAGACAATTAACATGTTTTGGCTGTGTGACCCTAAGCAAGTCATTTAAATTGCCTCAACCCCCCCAAAAAATTTGGACTCAGATCTTCCTGCTAGAGGGCTCAGTGCTATTTGCAAGATACTTGAATTATGATGTCTCATCTTCCTGAGTTCAAATCTGACCTCAAGAAGCTTAGCTGTATGACCCTAGGCAAGTCACAATCCCGTCTACTTCAGTTTGCTCATCTATAAAATTAGCTACAGAAAGAAAACATAAATCACTCTAGGATCATTGTCAAGAAACCCCAAATAAGGTCATGAAGAGTCAATCGTGACTGAAAAACAACTGAACAACTTCCTGACTCCAAGTCCAGCATTCTGTTCACCCTACCATTTAGAATAATCAATAATTATTCATGTTACCATGCATTCTTTCTATGTATAATCTATGCCTGGATTTGTTTCACATTTTCTTTTTTAATTTGTTTGATACGTCACCTTGCACGGGATGGTTTCTTATATGATATATGGGCCATGTTTCTGTCAATTACCTCTTTGAAAATTACCTTCAGAACCTGTTGCTGAGCCATACAAACAGAAAAGTAAAATATTTCTTTGCTTTCTTGTCATAGATAGTTTTTTAACTTACAATAGGAGTCTGTGACAGCTGAGTTAATGCAAACATGGAGGCCAACCTGCCCCTGAATACTATCTTACTTGATAAGGGGTCATTCAGTTGGTGTGATTGAGCAGAATTCTCACTGATCTTAGTTCACTGAGACTTGGTTCTAAACGACTTTTGTCTATTTAAAAAAATCAAATTCTTTCTTAACAAGCACTTGCCTACATTGATGGTATACCTTGTAATGTGCAAGAAGGCTCTGAAGGCAACCCCCAAAGAGGTGATGGAGAAATGTTTTGAGAATTAAAAAGGAGCATCATTGGACTGTGTGGTCTCCAAAGGTGATGACTTTGTATTGTACTCTTATTTTGTCGTGAAGTCCTGAGGGATTTGGCTAAAAGGAAAAAGAAACAAGTCATTAAGAACTTTAAAACCTATATTGCAGAGCAGGTTCAATGTGCATTTCTAGAAAGAATTCCTTACTCAAAACCCCTAATAACAGTGAAATTACAATCCCAGTAAAATTTAAAACAAAATGAAAAACTTCTAATCCCACCTATGAGTTACCACCATTTTCCAGAGATTGGAAAGTTTCAGTCTTGAAGCTTGCAAATTGGTGATATACCCATATACCATGACTATGCTAGTTCTGAATAGCTCACCAACTGAACAATGAACAAGAACCAACTGGCTCTTCTCCTTTCAAGCCATGTCCCTTGACCTCAGTTTCTTCACTTGGGAATTAAGAATAATGATTCCTCTTTTGTCTACTGCCTCCCCTGATTGTGGGGCTCAAGGGAAGCTGATGTCAATGAAAGTGCTTTGAAAATTATTAAGTTCTTAAAAACAAGAGAGAGTATTATTCAGTTTACATGTTTTGCATGAGAGAATGTTTTTAAGCCAAATATATATTAAAAAATTAAGAAACCTCTCAAGATAGATAATAAGGGTTGCCCATCATCCTTAAACCAAAAAGAGATAGAAGAATGAATGTTTGATACCTTTTTTAAAAGTATTTTTAAATAACAGAGTGTGAGCATCTTAGCTTAGGAATGACCAGCAGAAGGGCACTTTCGACCATAAGGAAGAAACATGTGTCTGTAACAGCAATCAGCTGCAGGGATCTCATCATTTTGCCACCAAGAGCCCTTCCCATGTGTTCTTTTGGCTCTTACTCAGTTCAGTAAGTCACTTGCCAGCAGTGAGGGCCAACTTTTGTTTCTGTATATTAAGGAAAGACATGGCTTAATGATGGATGCTGGTCCATGGAGTAAAACAGAAGTTGGTGTTATGGGGGTGGGAATAGCAAATGTCACTTACAGTGAAAGTTATCCCATCAACAACATGTGGAAAAAGCCTTTGATCCCTCAAATAAAATTTAGGATGATACTTAATAAATGGGAGACCAATAAGAGTTTTTAAAACCAAAACCCTCAATGAATATCTAATATTGTTATTTCTGAATTTTTCTTTTGCTGTTCTATTTAAAACAAACAAACAAACAAAAAAAACAACTGTTTTTTTTCCCCCAGGTTAGGATTTCATGGTTTAAACATCTATTTTGAAGACATTAACAATACTGTTATATGTTTTGTAATGTGAAACCTACTGTTGGTTGGTGTGCATACACAAAAAAAAAATTAATCGTTATAATTTCAGTCTAGTCATTTGACATTTCTAAAGTACTGATTCCTAATTTTGGTCCTGAGATTTTATTTTCACCTTTGGAAAAGAAAATTGTAACTACGTACCAATGGTCCACGGGGGTGGCAGATAATGGGATGATTTTACAAATGCAGACTGTTAGGCTGAATTTACTGCTGTTTTTGGACAATGACAAGCCTTTTCTTATAGAAAATTCTGAATTTTTTCTCTTTTATACCTGCTGCAGAATGCAGTGCGTCATAATCTTAGTCTTCACAAGTGTTTTGTGCGAGTAGAAAACGTTAAAGGGGCAGTATGGACAGTGGATGAAGTAGAGTTCCAAAAACGAAGGCCACAAAAGATCAGTGGGTATGTCCACCATGTTTGAACTTCTTAGCATAGCTTGGATCATGCTTACAGTTTCACGTAGAGGCTTTTGGCTGCTAGACGGCATTAGACGAAGAAGGCGGTTTCACGTTGTTTCAGTTAAGGGAACAAAAAAGCATTTCATCACTACTGTTTGTATGCCCACCAGTCTCCCTGACCCTGCTTGCTTGGTGTCCGTTGCATCACATGCTAGTAGCTTGTAGGCGGCAATGCATATTAACCCTCACAAACCATTTGCTTATGCTTATCGCATTTTATTTTCTTTTTCCTTTTCCTTGTATTTGATGTCTGTTCTACCCCCAATCCCGCGTCCCTTTGTTTCCACTTCATCTCCTTTGCTGCTGCTCTTGTCCCAGGGTGCCATTCGCACCAACCTCTCCCTGCATAAGTGCTTTATCAGAGTAGAGGATGAGTTTGGGTCCTTTTGGACTGTTGATGATGAAGAGTTTAAACGTGGCCGCCATATTCAACGAGGCCGTCCTCGAAAATACTGCCCTGATGAAAACTTTGACGAGCTTGTTGCACAGTAAGACTTTTTACTTGCTTTTATTTTTTTTTCTGCTGTTGCTCTGCTTTGCATGGTAACTCATCTCATGTAGTTTTGCATTTCACCAATAGTGATACCACACTTTCTTACAGTGGAACTAAGTTTTGTGATGTACATGTATTTCTCTTGTTTCTCTCGATACCAGTGCCTGAATAATGCTTTTTTGACATCTTTAATGCAAATGTTGGTTGTAGTAGGATTCAGCAACTTATTGTTACCCTCTAATTGAACAACTGGTAGTGACCCTGTAATTGAGATATAGTGTTCCAAGTGGAGAGACAACTTTTACTTAGGTTTAGAATTTGCATTTAATGAGACTCAGGTTAATCTCTTGCTACTGTTCGTTCAGCATAACAATATAAATGTAATGAAATGAATGATTAAAATGCTCCAAGCATTGGGAAAAAAATTATTAACTTCTAAACATTTTAGAGATGCAATTTAATTGACAAACATTTTGTAAATGTCTACACAGAAAGATCACCAAATGTAAGCAGTCTTCCTATTGGAAGCAGATACTTTCCCCGTTGTGTCTTTTGTGTGCTGATTTAATATTTTGATTCTTGTTAGGCCTTTGAGATTTAAAGACTATCTTGACACCTGGTTCATTTTTTTAAAAACAGTGTCAGTTATCCTTCTGTGAGACTCTTGAGTTTCAGAACTGATACACAGTTGTATTAGTAAAGGGAGTTTTCTTACTAGGTTCTATTTTATATATAACTTATTATGTAATACTATATCATATTAAACCATATTATACTATGTTATATCATCATTTTATTCCCAATTTTGGTACTAGTACCAAAGTTTGACACAAAAGGAAACCTTCTGACATCCCCAAAATTATCCTTCTCCTTATCTCCTGTTAATAATGAAGTGACACTCCAGAGACCGTGGCCAAGGACTACTCCACTGTCTCCTGACCAGTGGGTTCCATACATTCTGGCTTTATTAAAAGTGTCCAAGCACTTGCTCCATCAGCCTTGCTTGTCCGTGTCATTGATTAGCTCATGGCAACATATTTACTGCCCTGCATTGGCTGGAGCTTTCTTTTTTTTCCCATCAGACCTTAGGTTTTGGTAGAGCTTTGGGATGGAAGGATGTCCTACAAGATTTCTTGTTTGTGATAGAAATTCCTTTCTCCAGTGGACAGCCAAGACTAGTACTACCACATAATGCTTAGCAAGGCTTTCAAGCAGGTGAGACGTAAATTACAAATGCTCAGTTTATAGGTTTTTTTTTAATTCATAGGAACCAATGTAACCTAAATATAACAAGATTGTTTTTTTGGTTTTTTAGTTTGATTTTTGTTTTTTTTTTGGGGGGGAAACTACCAAATGTGCATTTTTCTGATTTGGAAGGAAAACCAAGAGACTTGAAAACAGAATCTAGAGAATAAATTGAGAGTTGATTGTATTTAACTTTGAATTTTTATCTTTTTCTTATGCAGTAACCCTTCTCTTATTAAAAATATACAGAGCAGCCACGCCTACTGTACACCTCTCAATGCTGCTTTACAGGTAAGATTAATGACTGTACCAAAGATGCAACAGAGGCATGTGTCTTCCCCACTCATTTCAAAATATATTAGCCTTGCTCTAATTAGATATTAAATTTTAATTCCGTTAAACTTTTTTCTTAAGTGCACAAAGCATCATAGTCCCTGGAGGCAAACACATATCAGGCTGCTTCAGCATTAGTCGGATGCTTAGCATTTTGAATATTGTGGCAAAAAAATTAAAAGTTCACTTATTAATATTTATCAGCAGTATCATAATTTCCATCCTCTTATTTCAGAATTTCACTTGAGGCAAAAATACCACAAGTGTAATTACTCTAGCACAGCTATTAATGTGCTGAATGATAGGATACTATGTCACATGACCTTCTATTGTTCCTGGCTTTAAAGAGAAAGCATATCTTTTTTCTTTTAAAGTCTATTTTAGCATGTTTTTCTTTTGTTCTGAAATCAGTGTTTAGTTCACTCTGTAAAAGTGAGCTGATGATACAGATGTTTTTGTTTAAACTATAGAGATGTTGGAGAACACGTCTTTGGATTTTGTGCTAAACAGGCGAGATTATGTAACATGCCCATAGAATTTGATGTTGCCTATGAATTCAGAGCACATTACATAATCTCCATTTCAGAAGGGGAGGAGGAGTCAATATTGGGCAGACAAGTTGGATTCCCTCACAGGTATTACTAGGGAAGGTTAGTGATTAGGCAGACTTTTCCATCACTTATGCCTTTTGGTGGGCCTGAAGCTAAGTCAGGATGAGAGTGAGCAAACTGTTTGCCGAGAGTGAGTGAATTATTTCTAAACCCTTAAAAATATTGATGGAACTTTTAATTCAATTACTTGAAGAGTATCTAGGTCCCCAGAAATTACTCATCCATAACCAAATTATACTTAGGAGTTGGGGTGTGTCAAAGTTTTGTTTCTTTCTTTAAAAAAACAATAACACATTTGACTTAGCATATTAGTTCTACTGAATTTAAAAAAAAAAAAAAAAAAAAAAACTTTTAAATAACAGTTTCTAAAAATTGAAACTGCTTTTTTCCTGATCTTTGTTTGGATTAAGTGGTTAGGGATTTGCACAGTGTGCCCTAGCTCTCTGTAGGGGACAGGTTCCAAGAGTCACTCAGTTCTGGATAAACTCTCAATAAAGGATTAAATATATTGTACACAATTAAATCTGGGAGGGAAATTGATCAGACTTATCATTTAGGCAATTCCATTTTTTTTTTCCCTAAGCAGGAAACAAATTAATTGGAGAAATGACTTTCTGCATTTCTTTTAATTATTTTAGTTGACACAGTAACTTCAGAAAAGCAAATGCGAAAGCATGTGTAAAGGCAGCCACTGTAAATACCATTCATTAGTAACTTATTTTCCCTGGAGTCGTATGAAGTGTGAATTTAAAGGCTGCTCTGTCTCTGGAATAGTATTAAGATTACAGGCACATTTTACATTCATGAGGCTGAAAGGCAAAAATGAAATGATCCTGCATTCCTCTGGATTCTGTTAACTATGTGACTAATTTCAATTAGTATGCTTCTCATTACAGAACTGTTCGTGTTTTATTTCTGAAACATGTGGGGATGTCGTCATCTTTATCCATTCCTCTTTTCTTTGATAACCCCAAAAGTATCTTCAGATTTTCCAGGAGAGTAGGTTCTCTCTCTTTTGCTTGCAATAGTGCTAGATGAATTAATTCATTCTGATCAAAGTTGTATGGATTTTTTTCTCCTCCTTTATTTTGGATCTTTGTGGATAGACAACATCATAAGACACCTCTCTGTTGAGTTAATTAAATGAAGAAGCTGAGCAATGTGGTGATACCCACAGCAATTCTTCCATTGTCATCCATTTCCAAAGAGAAGCAAAAATAATAACGACATAATCCTTTTCCAGAAAAAAAAAAAAAGAAAGAAAATCTAAAAAATCTTAAGGAACATAATGTGGCATTCAGCATGGCATGGGACACACCATATAAAGTGGGACCACATGATCTACTACAGAAATAAAGCATGGAACTCATTAAGCCTAGGAATAGTGATAGTAACTAAGGGTAACAGTAATGCTTTGCATTTATAGAGTTCCTTTTTCCAGAGGATTGCAAAATGTTTTACTAACATGGATGGGGAATATTTCTAGTGCTTCTGAACCATTATTCAAGCATTTCAGTTTTCTGGCAGACATACAAACCCCAAGGTGACCTTATAGCCTTTGTGTGGGGATAGACTATAAGAAATTAAGCCTGCTTTCGGGGGTGGGATGGAGGGAATTTTATCCACCTGTGTCTATACTTATATTTCAGCTAAGGAAATGTACTATAAGCCACAGTTGTGTAAAATGTTGAATTTGGATCCATTGGTCAGGTTATGTTTACTTTTAACCTAGGTCACGTGGGTTATCCCACAAATCACAAAGTTCTCATGTTTTCCAGAAAAGAAGAGTTAATTCACCTCTTCTTCTTTTTTCTGGGGTCAGGTTTTGTGGGCTTCTTTTCCATTCTGTGTGCCATGGTGTGAGCGTATGGTGGGCCAGCATTCTTAATTCAAAATAAAAATACATATGTATTTATTCAGGTTTTCCAAGTCTTGGCTATTCTTCCTCTCCTGAACTCCTTTTATAAATGTAAAATTAGAAACGTCCTTTGTAGAACAAGGAATGAAAGTAAGCAGTTGCCCTGAAAGTGGATGCCCATCTACCATCACCTCCAGTGTGGGGTAGCGTAGAGACTAGTATCTGAAGATTGAAAGAAGTATACCTCTTATCCATCCTGCTACAACTGTTCTACAGTACTAGAGGGATTTATAATTTCCCATTCTCTCCCCCCCACCTCCGGAAAGTTCTTGCAAAAAGTCTCATTGTGGATGCTGTTTTGCTTTTTTAGCTTGAGTTCAAAATACCACCATCCTAAGATGGAGGTTATATCACTTCTACTCAGGTTAAAACCACGAAATAATGAAAATATCAGGAGAGGAACCTGATCTTGTGACATTCCCACTTCAGAGAAGTTGGAGTAATCATCCCCAAAGAACTGCCCATTATTTGGTGAGGTGTGACCATTGGGTTTCAGCAAAGGCAGTTAGAAGGGCTCTTGCCCAGCTGCAGTTTGCAAAAAATAATTCTGGCAATTGCTTTTTCTCCTTGCTCTGCCAAAAAAAAAATGCTTTATTGCAATTATAAGAGATCTGTGTGGAAAAAGTACTTGACTTAAATTATTTCACAAACTGTAGGAAACTAGGGAATGCTCAAAGTTGCTGTTCATCAAAATGAGTTCACCACATTTGGAAACAAAAACAGAGGAAATAACCCTCTGATTTCTTTTTTTTAAAAAAGGCAGCTATATAAATTCAAATGTGGAGAGGAAGAATGGGAGTAGGCTCTCAAAGAGACTGGCCTTGGCACTAGTCCATCAGCCACAGCTGTGTAGGTGAGTTAGCTTAGCCCCCCAAATACGTGGCATGTAGTGGGAAGTCGTTTGTGGATTTGGGGTTTATACCACGTGTGAGGCTGGAATCATTTTAATAGGCATTCTCCTTGCTGCTCAGCTACACAACTTAGAATCTTGCTGCCTAGCCTTCCCCCCCCCCCACCCCCCCCCCCCCGCCCTCTCTTACATGTACAAAGAAAAGCTCTTCTTTTCTTTGGTAACAGGATTTACCCAATTCGCTGGGTCTATCGTGGAACTTTGTTCACACAGGATGGAAAAACAGGCCAATTGCAGGATCAGTGAGATGCTTTTGATGGTTTCTGATCTTTGACTAGGGTTGCTAAAGCTTATCCTCTATAGAAAAGTTAACTGGGGCACTATAGCAAAACAAAATATTAAGTAGTGTACTTAATGATTCAACCAGTGTGGTGTCTCATTCCCCAAATTATAGGAAAATTAAAATTGAATGGGAATTCAGCAAAATGTTGAAGGTCTACATTTGAGACCTTTCCTCCTTCCCTCCTTAATTTTTCACTACTCTCTTTCTTGCCCTCCAGAGTTGCTTCATGATTCTGGATCTCTTTGTCTATTTAAACATTAATGTATGTGTGTGTGTGTGTGTGTGTGTGTGTGTGTGTGTGTGTGTGTGTGTGTATGTATTTAGTTACCTAGGGGAAAAGAAATACTTAAACCCTTCCTCATTTTTTAAAGGGCATAAAATATTTCAGAAAATGTTGTATGTCACCATCAAAAATTCACCTATTAACACTTATACATGTTTTTTTTGTTTTTTTTTTTTTTTTAAGCAATCATTAAGCAGGGGAAATGTGTGTGTGTACACACGTATGATTCATATTTTCTAATCTGCTTCCTCTCTATAGGGTCATTGTTTATGGAAGTTCTCATGAGTTGGAAATGAACAGTCAGAATAATCCTATCAAATCTATAATATCCAATAGTAGCATTATGAAGATGGATAAAGAAATGAAAATTGCATTATATTTCACTGTGATCTGTAAATATTCAATTCTTTTTGAAAAGAAAGCACCAAACAGAAACCTCATATTCAGTAGTCCCTTCTCAGTCATGCATTAGTACTAAATGCAGAGTATTCCTCAGTCCAGGTTAACTCCCACTTGGGGGAAGGGGGCTTCCTACCTCAAGCCCTTCTAAGAGGTTCTAGTATCTGGAGGACACTTTCTCTCCTGCTTCTTGAAGTTAAAGTGGACAGTGATAGGGACTTCTTAAGATCTGAAGCTTGAAGTATATTTTAGCATTTAGAGTTCTTGAGTTTATTTTGTTTTTAAGCAGATTATATGATTGTTCTGACTCTGAAATCTACTAGAAATTCTTCCAGGAAGCAGCGCCTATGAAAATGAGCTCATCATGATTTAGTAAATGAATCTATAATAAACCCCACCTATTTATCATACGTGTATCTCTCTAAGCTTTATTTCTTCATAGACTCTTTCTGTATTATTGGCAGGCTTCAATGGCTGAAAATAGTATACCTCTCTACACTACTGCTTCCATGGGAAATCCCACTTTGGGTAATTTAGCCAGTGCTATGAGGGAAGAACTGAATGGTGCGATGGAGCATACAAACAGCAATGAGAGCGACAGTAGCCCGGGCCGTTCCCCTATGCAAGCAATGTAAGTATAGCAAAACATGGTGGTTATATGCTTGACAGTTATGACCTGGGAACATTTGGACAATGATCCTATTTCTATCAGAGGCAGGGAAGGAAGAATTCCTTTTCTGAAATTCTCATAGGTATTGGTACAACTTGGAGTTTCTGGAAGTTATTTTGATGGATTTGAAGATAAAAAAAGTCATTGAACACCTTTCATAATAAAAAGAAAAAAAAAAAAGCATTAGCTCATTCTACAACTGCAAACAGAAATAAAGTTGACTCATTTTCTATTCTTTTCTTTAAAAACCAAGCCCATCATTTGATTATTCTAGCATTGTTATTATTATCATTATCATACATTTCTATGAACATATTTTTGATTTATTCAACTTTCCAACATCCCAAAATTTGGTCCTCAGGTGGATTAAAGAGAAGGAGGAGAATGGTTAATTCAAGGAGGGGAAAAATATGCTTGTTTACTAAATTATGTGATAAGCTTTAAACTAACATTCCAAACACAATATTATTTCCACGCATTAATGATGGCACATAGAAAGGCTACATGATTTATAGATTGCTCTTAAAATATCAAAAGGAAAATTAATAGGAGCATTATAGCAGCAGACGGCAGTATAATGAGTGCATATATAACTGAATGAAATAATGGGAGCTTGCTGTCCATGCTAACTGTGAATGGTAACCAGGCTGCTCTGTATAATAGGAAAGGGTTAGGCAGGAAGGGTGTGATGCTTCTGTGGGTGTGTGCAGTATTTATGGGGTGACAGAAGTGATTTTGTATGGCTGTAAATAACTCCGTCCCTCCCCAAAAAAGACCAGAAAAGAGCGATTATTTGAATACTTATGAAGGAAACTGGAGTTCTACAGTCGCAATATTCACATTCATTTGGGGAGTTGACCTTTTTAAGGAAATGAGGTATTTTCATATTTGTGACACTCTCAACACTTGCTATGATTTGCTTATCAACTCTTTCAGCAAGTGAGTAAAACTTAGGCCACAATTTTCCAACCCCATTTTTCAGCATCTCATTTTAAGGTCAGTGACAGTGACTGAAATGAAAGAGGGGGGAAAGATCTAATCCTTAGTGATCAGAATGAAAAAGAATGGACATGTAATTATGTCTCTCTCTTCCTCCCCCCCCCACTCATATTCAGGGTTGGCAGGGATGGAAATCTGAAACTCAACATATTTTGATATTCCATCAAAATGAATCTACCATCAATGCTCTTCAAAAGAGCTTTCAACTGGCAATAGTCATTTTCAATTAAGATGGACAGAACTATTTTAAAATGTTGATTCTGCTGTTAGTGAGACCAATAGTTTTATGTTCTCTAATGCTAATGTGAATATATGTTGTTTTCATCTTTATTATTGGTGCCCTTCTGAATTTCGCTTTAGATATCAAGGTACTTTATTCTCTATTGTGCAGCAGTGATTTTTTTTTTCCAGGCTAAAGCCCCCAATGTTTAGTTGATGGAGTGTCCTCAGTTGATGGACAACCTGGGAAATGATCCAAATGATCTCCATTAGGGATCAGGATAATGTGTGAGCAGCATTTGGGGAGAGCGGACTTAGAATTCATATGGTCAATCCAATAAATACATTCCATTCAGTGATGCCATTTATTTAAGAATTTCATATTCATCCAGACAATTCCCGGATGATAGGTGGGATCCTGGAGTTTAATACTATAGAAAAATATGGTCTCTGAGTTTCTACTGAAATGGGTTTTAGAATGCTTTTGAAAGAACACAAAATGCATACAGTCTGTTGCACAAATCTCACAGGTTTACCCTGTTTGCTAAATGTAATTATATGTCAACAGCAGATTTTCTCTGCCTACTATCAGTGTCATAGACAGTTACTCTTTGTGACCTCTTATTTCCATTAAGTGCATTTTATAATGGCATTTTTTTCATTCTCCTCCAATATGCACTACCCTGCTATGATGCAAATTGTTTTTTAACTGTTCCAGGATATTGGAATAAATCAAGCCTTAAACTTTATCACCGGGTTTAAAGGACCTTGTTAGCATGGCAACCCAGCTAATATATAGTGAGTGCTCCAACCAAAGTCTTCATTCTTCCCACTTATTCTGACACTCAAATACCACTACTTTTATTTCTCTTTTGAAACACTAGAAAGTCATTGTCTAATTACAGCTTCAGGACATAACACTTTCATCCTGATGTGCTTTAAAAGGTAGCTACAAAGCAAACTGCTTCATGCTGTGTACACCAACAGAACACAATTCCTTTAAACAAGTTAGTTTTATTTAGGAAAAAAAAAAAAAGAAAAGGAAAGAAACTAGTTCTTGCAGAATGGAAAAATAAAAAATTGCTTAAATGTCAGAAGAAGGGAAAGTTGTGGTTTATCAAGGTTATTCATTGTTAATTTCTAGAAGCGATCTTGCTGTTCTCATAAAGAAGAGGGGGAAGGGAAATATGGATTGGGCAGGTCCTGCCTTCTGTGCAATGGGTGGTTCTAGGTGAAACATAGTTTTAAACTACTTTGGGATATGTGATTTATCTGGAATGAGAAGCTCTTCAGTCTCTCATATTTTATAGCTTCACACTTTTTATTATTTTAGGCAGTACATCCTGTATCTGGTTCTCTGACATCCCAAGGTGTGTCTAGTGATAACTTATCTCAGATTCGGCCATGAATTTTAATTTTTGTTTCACGTTAAAAATCAAAACAATCCACTGTGGCATCCCAGACCAAGAGAGAGGGAATTCATTCATTCAGGAAATCTGTATTAAGTCTCTAATATGTGTATGGTGCTGAAATCAAACAAGGTAAAGAGGAGGTGTCTTCCCTTGCTTCACACATCTGCAAATGCACCATTTGATTTGGGGCTTTGAGATCACAGACAGTGCTATGTCATGAAGAATTCAAAATTAATACTATTTTTCATATCACTATGGAGCAACTTCTACAGCTTACTTTCAGAGGGTGTTTCCCACATCATCCTGAAACAAAATGAATTTCTTCCCCCTGCTTTTTTTGATGCCATGATTCAACTCATCTTATTTTCAAAACTTGTTACAAGTCAAAAGTTACAAAGTTAAATTTTGAGTAATCGAAAGGAAGGAAATGACAGTATCTTCTATGATCCTTAAAATGAAGAACCTGTATATGTCCTTGACTCAGATTGAGATGAAAAAAGAAAGGTTAGATGACTTGACTTGTATGTAAGCCCTTTGGTCTCCATTATTGTTTCTTAATTCTAATGTGTGATAAAGTCAATAAAAGGTAGAACTTTTCCATTGATAGCCCCACCAAGGAGACCATGATAACTCAAATGGTTATTTTACATATCTAAAAGCATAATAGGGAGCTCTATTATATTGAAATTTTTGTTTTTGTTTTTCATGAGAGTATAAATTTGCTTTAAAGGGGAAAAAAACCTTCCCCTTTCTCCCTTAAGAACCATACCACAAACTTTTATCTGGGTTGTATTAAGATTAAAACCACCAGAACAGTCCAGGGCATGGCTTCTTAACTTACAGTCCAAGAACTCTCTAGGGTGTCCTTGGATGGATTTTTTTTTTAATTGAGTAGCTCCATTCAATTTGATCAATTTCCTTTGTGATCCTGTCTATTTTATTTTATGCATTTAAAAGCATTATTCTGAGAGAAGGTCCATAGGGGCTTCCCCAGACTGCCAAAGAGATCCAGAACACATAAAAAAGGTTCAGAATCTCTGGTCCAGAGTTACATTCTGCTTATTTTTAATATGGTCTATACCCTTTGTTTAGCATTTGTACCAACATCAATTATTTAATAAGCCCGTGGTCTCCATTACCGTTTCTTAGTCCTAATATGTGATAACGTCAATAAAACCCAGTCCTTTTCCATTGATAGCCCCACCAAGGAGACCATGATAACTCAAATGGGTATTTTACATATCAAAAGCCCCAGAACAAAAAAAGTAATTTGTATTTGTAAAGGATCCGTTGTAAATATGATTTACGAACAACATTTCTCAATTGTTATCATAGCAGTTTTGTATGATCACCCCACACTCCCCTGCGGGTTATTCATGGGCTATTCCATAATGAGAAATTTGGCAGATCTCATCTCTGTAGAGCATGCTGGTGCCCACTGTGAAGCTGGGGATCGTGTCTTGCCTTGTTTACAGCTGACAGTGTTATTATTCTAGTTAGGGCTCTGCTCTCTTATCATATTGTTGTGTTGAGCGGGCCTTTTCCTCGACGTTTGTGTTTCCTGGCAGGGCTTTTCTTCCCTTATTGACAGTTTGTAAAAATATGCATTAATTTGGAGTTTCAAGCATGTATCATGGTGTCTCTTTGCTGTGTTTGCTTGAAGTTGATTAATGATAGAACCTCACTTGGGGTCGTCCTCTGGAGAGTTGTTTCACAGGTTCTGCATGTTAACTAGAGAAACAGAGCACGCAGCTCGCAATGATTAGCCCAGACTCCAGGCTCTCAGTGGTCTGACGCACCAGCATTTTGTTGTACAGATGTTTATTTCACTTATTTGTTTGAAGATTGTATTAATCAGCCCAATGTGCCCTCCGAGAGTATAATCTCCAAAGAGGTGAAGAGATAATCCAGAAGAAAAAGATCTCTTTCAGGGAAGTTTTTTGTTTTTTTTTTTTTTTTTTTTTTCTTAAGCACCAAGTAATGACAGACTTGGGGAACTCCTGCGTTCCCCAAGAAAAAAAGTTTAAAAAAAGTTTAATATTATTTGGAAAGACATTTTTACACTAATACTCTTACCCATGGAATACTTCTAATTAAATGGGAAACTTTGCTCATTGGTCATGTTTTTTCCCCCCTTAGGCACCCTGTGCATGTCAAAGAGGAACCTTTAGATCCAGACGAGAATGAAGGTCCACTCTCCTTAGTGACAACAGCCAACCACAGTCCAGATTTTGACCATGACAGAGATTATGAAGATGAACCTGTAAATGAGGACATGGAGTGAATGTCTGATATCCTTATCCTGAGAAATGAAGATTGGGAAAAAACAAAACACGTCAAAGTCTGCTGTGAAGTCTCTCCATTATTGTACAGTCTGGGGGATTTTCACTCCATTTTGACAACTCTGAAATGTGTTAACTCTTAGTGCCATCAAGTATCCCATTTGGGAGTATTTTTGATTTTTCTACTTTTTGTTGAAAAAAGGAATTTGTACTCTGTGCATTGGATGGACTTGTTTGGTACTTGGGATTTTCCTCTCTTACAGTCAACATCAGTGTTGTAAATTTGCTAAACTGATTCACTTAACATTTAGCAGCAGACTTTGGACTGCAGTCCTGCCAATCACAGACACTGAGGACGTCAGACTGAGCATGTTCACCTAAACTGCAGATCAAGCCTTTGCCCAGATTTTAAGGATTCCAATGGACCACATATTTGCACAGTACTTACTGCATGCTGATTATCACTGCCTTTACTCCAATTTTTTTTTTTTTTTTGCTTCCATTTGGGATGGGGAAGGCCTCTGTGTGTGTATTGGGGGGGGTGGGGTTAAAGAATAATTATCCCAAAACTTTTTAATGTATTGCTTTTTTTTTTTTTTTTTTTTTTGGCTTCTACTATACCATTTTAAGTTCTGACCTCAGGCCTCAATTTGGGCCCAGGGCCTCTTTGAGGCTTTAATGTTTTCTGTACTCTGTGATGAATGTTAATAGGTGTTTTTATTATACAAAGCTGAATGTCATTTTCTTGTTTGTAGTTTTCTGTCATTCATTCCAGTTTCCTTCAGATAGCACCCATGTTTTCTTTAAATTCAGAAAACATTCCGTTTTGGTCTTTGCAAGAAGGTCCCAAATGCTGCACTCTACCCCAATGAAGGTTGTCCAACTCCAAAGGATGAAATCCTGCAAGAATGAGAATGAATGACAGACAGACAGACAGAGAAACACTGTAGAAAGCAACGCAGATTCATTCCACAAAGCAGTATTTGGGGATTTTGTCTTAGGGTTGTTTTCTTGGCAGCCACAGTGATCGATAATAAATGCCACCTCATCTGTAACATCGTCAGGATATTTAGCACCAGTCAAATTCAGTAGCAGCTCGTATCATTCAATCCAAAAGCATTTATCAAGAGCCTACTATGTGTCAGGCGCTGTGCTAGACACTGGGGACGCAAACAAATGAGAGTGCAGTGGCAGACACTCCCTTGTTTGACCCAAGTTTGGATGGACCAACAGCTCTCGGAAGTAGTCATAAGGATCTGTGTAGGGTACCCACAAGGGTTACTTTGTCTGCAAAGTGGTGACAAAGTCATGGACTTAAAAAAGTACCATTCCTGAAAGTAGTGGTGTTGTAATTTAATTTAGGCATCCATCCATTAAGGACTGCTTGGTGGCATTAATCTGCTTGAATGCAAATTTGATTTCAGATTGAACTTGTTATGGCAATTGTTAAGGACTGAGCCCAGGAAATGTTCAAGTGTTAATGATTCCAATTGTGCAAATTCCGTACTGCGGTCTTTGTGGGTTCGGCGATGTTCTTCTGCCGGCTTGTATCACGCACTCAGAGTGAGAGGAACGGCAGCAGTCTCAGGACTGAAGCTTGCCTTTGGGAGCTCAGCAGTTCTCATGCACAGCGCGGAGAGAAAGCTGGAATTCTCCGTCAGTCCCCTCAATCACGAAACACCTGAGCATGTTCATTCTGCAACCACTGTTGTCACTCAGTTATTTATGTAGGATGGTAGCTTATTTTTTATTTTAGTTTGAAAGCCTTTCAGAGCTTAATTTATATTCTCCTTTGTACTTTTTTTCTAAAATTACCAAAGATATTACACAAAGGTAAATTATGTTCTCTGTTATATGCTTTATCTTATGAAGCCAAATATCCTCTTATTGTTGATCAAAGGAGGTGAAAGAATTTAGTGGGAAATGACAAGCTATGGGCTATTGCTAACCTGAGAGAGAACTGCTCCTTTATTCTATAATAAATTTAGAAGGCCAAGTAGGTAATGGAACCAAAGTTGTTGCTTTTTTTTATTATTATTATTTTTGTGCACCTCTACAGTGACTGAAGCTCACTACTGTAAGGAAAAATTATGGGGGCTATCGAAGATCAAAGTAGGGAACCAGTATTAAAAGGAACGACAGAAGGGGAGAACCCCCGTGACAAAGAGAAAAAAAAAAAGTGAATGTATGTTGCAGAAAATTAGTGTATCCAATAAAGGAGACAGTTAAATAAAATTCAGAGAGAACAAGAAAAGCTTCCATGATTGAACTGGGACATATACTAGATTTTCTAGGGGGAAAAATGTTTGTTTGACAGATTGTATGCCATTTTTTTTTCTTTAAGGATTGTGCTCTGATCACATCTTGAATTTTGGGTTATCTTGGCATAATTTCTCAGTTTTTGTTGGTTAGGTTTTGTTCACCATTTTTTCCACAAAGAAATTACACTCCTGTCCACTCATAAGCTTGGTACAAAAAACCCAGAAACTTGATTGGCAGTCTTTGGAGCTCCATCCACTCTGCTTCCCACCATACAAAGGGCAGTCTGTGGTCATTTTAAACTTAGCCTGATGTGCGGGCAGTAGCCCGATGGGATCATGTGAAGTGGGCCCTGTGTTTCTAAACTGAGTGGGTTGCTGGCTAGTTCGGTATTCAAAAGAGGATAAAAATCTGGTAGATTAGTTCATTCTCAGCATGTGTAGCTAGACATGAGTAAAGAGAACAGCATGAGAAACTGTTAGTTCGCATACCTCAGTTCAAACCTTTAGGGAATGAGTAAAAGAAAAATACATTGCACTCAGTTGCACTTAGTTGTATGTCTTGCATGCTTAGTCTAAAGACTGTAGCAAAAAATAAATAAAAAGAGAGAAAAATTAGATTTTACGTCTCTTGCGGGTATCATGGCCTCGCAGAAGAACCAACTGAAAAAAAAAAAATCTCAGGCTTTCTTTCCGTCAAGCAAACTTCACTCTGATTTTTACCGTTCTGATTCCGTATCCCTTTGGGTACCCAGTTGCTTCTTTAGGGTGGGGTTTATTATGTTGTACATATATAGCCCGCTGTGTCTGTGTGAGCCTTTGTCTTTTTTGGGGGAGGGCGGAGGGAGGTTCATTTTTTAGATATTGTTCCTAAAAAGGAATAAATGCATACACCTGTTTGTCAAAACACCTTTCTTTTTTTTTGTGCAACTGCTTTATATTAACTATACTAAAAATAGCTTTGGAAAAAAAAAAAAAACCTACTGTATGTAATGGGATTGCAGAGTGTGCTGCACATGTATTTCATTTAGTTATCCTTGCTTTAAGAATATTGGATGACATTTCCTGACATGTGGGAGAAAAGCCCTGACCCTCCCCTGCCCCCCCCCTTTTTTTTGGCTTTTAAATTGTAACATAGTTGAAAGATTTTGTTTTGTGTTTTTTTTTTTCTGTTATCATTGATTGAAGCATTTTGTACAGTTGTTTTTATGTGTGTGTGTGTGTGTATTAAGCTGGGTCTTTTTTTTTTTTTTTTTTTTTTTTGATACTTCCCCCCCCCCCCTTGTGTTATTCTACCACTGACATTTCCGGCTGTCTTCAATGAGTTCCTAACATTTGAAAAGGAAAAAAAAATGTTGTTGAAAATGTTTTCTCCTGCTGCAGTAAATATTTTGCATGATGAAAGTCCAGGGTCACACTTTCAAAGTTTATCAGTGAAGTAGTGATTATTAATGGGGAGTGTCAAAATATTGAACTTTTGTATAAAAAAAAAAAACTTTACAAGGTGCCAAGATGTAAAGACAATTTGTTACATGTTTTTTTTCTCAAAGAAAAGCGTACATTTTGAAAGTAGTACCATGTATCAGGTAAACACGCTGTCAGGAATGAGGGTCCAGCCTTCCTTGTCCCCAGAGTTTGTAAACGTGAAACCTGTTTGGTTTCTGCATTTGACTAGCAGAAAAAAAAAAAAATGATGTATCAAGGCTTATGTAGAATAATTGTGACTGCCCAAGCTGGCTGTCACTTTTTTGATGCTGACATAGGATGGTTCTTACCTAATTCCCAATGCTCTGTCTCAGAACTGCTATGGGATACCTCAGATTTTCAATCTAGAACTACTGTGCAAATCACTAGATATTTTAATCCAAAAAAAAAAAAAAAAAAAAACTTTTTTAAGGGGGGAGGGGGGAAATCTTGAGAATTCTTGTAGTTTTCAGATTACAGGTGAGCCCCATTTCTTAAGAACACAAAAGACTGTGCATAGAATGGTTTTAAATCTCTTTGGTACCTTTTAGTTAATAACTTACACCGAGTTTTTGGGATGTTTAGAAAAGAGTTTTAGCTTTCTTATCTCAAGGATCAAATCGACAGCTCCAGTGGCATTTCACGGGCCTGCCATAGTTTATAAAATATCTGCTACACATAAGCCTTGATGAAAATGGTACAGTCCAGACTGTTAGCATGGTGCTGTGTGTGTATGTGCTGCCAGTAACGAGATTTTTTTTGATAAGGCATAAAAGAAACTCATTCCTTACATCAACTGTAATTCCATCATTCCATGTCTGTTGATACAGACAATAAAAAAATGTTGTGTAGTCAGTACTAATTACTGACATTATA
This sequence comes from Sminthopsis crassicaudata, assembly GCF_048593235.1. Classification (NCBI taxonomy): domain Eukaryota; kingdom Metazoa; phylum Chordata; class Mammalia; order Dasyuromorphia; family Dasyuridae; genus Sminthopsis; species Sminthopsis crassicaudata. The sequence goes on from NC_133617.1 coordinate 723,569,155, forward strand.
GCATTCTCAAATGCAATAAAAATGCTGGTTGTTCACACTGGTCGTACAAGTTGCCACAGCCTAAGTTTTTTTTTTTTCCTTTTTTTTCCCCCTTCCTGCCCTGCTATTATGTATTAGTCGAATTGTATTAGGCTCTATCACCAGCTGCTTCAGTTACCTAATTATTAAAGTCAGCTTTCAAGAAAAGAGACCATGAAGCAACTTCCCCACACTTGCTGGACACATCAAGATCAAAGTAAAAATGTCCACTTGGAAAAACTTTGACAAAGGAGCTGACTCTTCTCTCGATTAAACACACACTTATTTTCTTTATCAAATTTTATAAAGAAAAAATAAAGTGTTTAATAACTAGCATTAGTAGCAAACTGAAAATTCAGAGGAAAGTGATTTCATGAATAATTCATTAAAATTTCACATCTGCAAGATTAGTCATCCAAATAAAATGCTAATGTCAAAAAACATGCACCGTCTATAATATTCTCATCAAGAAATCTTTTGCATATAATGATAAATGCTTAGATTAGAACAAATGATTTTATAAAAATATTCTTATCATAAAATTACACTGGATAAATGTTACTTTCATGGGAAAAGAGTAGAATTTGAGTTACTAAATACTCCATCAAAATCATCTTGATTTTGAAATTTTGATGACATATCTTTAGAAGAAGTTGCTGTTTCTCTTTCATGTCTGTTCTTTGGTGCAGATTTTGGAGAATATTTTAGAAAACAGGCATCATTTTGATAAAAGTAAAATTGCCAGTTTATGATGAACAGTACTTTAAATGAGTGCCTAAACAACCATAACATAAAACCAAAGAATACAAGACTCACAAGCAGTAGATGACTAAAATTAACCTTGAATTTTTTCTTTACACAAAATACCCATCAATACCAATGAACATTTTACTTTTGAAAAGAGGTCTTAAAGGGCATATTTGACAATGTCCTGGAAATCCATGTACCTGCACTTAATATTGAATCATCAGACTGTTCACTGGTGTTCTAATGATGCCATCTATACTCTAGAAACGCTTGACACTGGTATGGGACAAAAGTTAATGTAAGCTTATTTCCCATCTTTTCTAGTCTGTATACAATATCAGTGAGTATTCATGGAAAGTCTTTCATGTGGTCATTTTTATCCAGGCAATCCTGAAAGTGCTCTTTTCAAATATATCATTTGTAAAACCCACAGTTTGTTTATACATTTTGCAAATATCTGATGTATATATATATATATATAGAGAGAGAGAGAGAGAGACACACACACACACATGTGCATTTTTAGGCACACACACAACAGCAGTAAAGACAATCTCCACATCTTTAAAATTATTCTTTTAAATTTTTAAATGTTTTTTAAATGTTTCCATTGAATTCAAAGAGAAGAATTCTATAGTAAGATTAAATTCACATTATTAATATATACTTATTTCCATACATTATTTCCATGAATTGCTTATACCCAATTCCAATACAGTTATTTTTTCTTGCCTTTAATCAGGCTTCTCTTCAATGATGATATGACATATTGATGTTACCAAATGTTAATTAATTAAGACTTATATATCATTATTGTGATAATACACACACGTGTGTATGTATATATGTGTATATATACACATACATATATATGTTATATAAAATGCCCATCGTAATATACTGTGTTATTTCTTAAAATCTTGCACATGTGGAATTGGTGAAAGATTTAAGGAAGAATTCACTTTTGTGGGCTCGATGGGTCCATTATCTGGGGAATTAAACACAATGCAAAAATATTAGTTTAAATTTAGAAAAAAAATTGGTTCACTGAAACTGTTATGACAGTTTCAACCTAATATCAGCTTTCAAATAAGGCTTCTTCAAAATGTAGAGGCTTTTGAAAAATGAAACAAAATAAAACAAAAAACCTGCTATTATTTATACCCAATAAAGCAATCTCCAGGCGTACTTTCAGAGAAATAGTTATTGGAGTCTAGAGATCTTGGCTCAGAATTTATCTCATACATTTACTAACTATGTGACCATGGGCAAGTCACATAAACTATTCTGAGTCTTATTTCCTGTAAAATTAAGACAGAAATACTCATAATCACAGAATCTTCTAGTTAAAAAGGAATTCTTAAGCTGCATGCCTCAGAGGGCTAACTTAAAATGTGAGTTGTTTTTCCATGTTGTTTTGTTTAAAAAAGAAAACAAAAAACAAAAAAAATATTTTTTCCTGTTCCTCACTCTTATGGTGATAGGAGGATGACATTTAGTGAGTCATTATTATAAAAAATACATCCATTTGAAATTATGAGCAGTCCACTTTTGTTTATATAAGTAGCAGAAAACAGTGGAGGAAAAATAAGCTTCAAGTTATAATGTTAATTTGAAGGTAACCGGCCTTTCAAGAATTAATTTCAGCCAAGGCAATAATCATTATTTACCAGCATTTGACATTTTTATCACTCATCATATTAGCAAATTTCCATTGAAAATGCTAAAACGGTTCGTCATAAGGCAGATAACTGCTTTAGCTGTAAAAATGACCAACACAAGTGCCGGTGCTCACACATTAAATTATGCCGTAATTAATAAAGACAGTTAAGCTGTCTACCAGCAACAGCAATTTAGGTAACCACATTTGATCGGCTATAAATTATAACTACATTAAAATTCCAGAAATATTAGCAATATGGATTACTTGATGGAAGTAGGTGCTGATGACCAACAGTCCTTTTTCTTTTTCTTTTTTTTTCTTTTTTTTTTTTTAAGACGGAAGAACAGGTCATGTTGGCCACGAAACCATGGGCGAAGATCAAGGCTGAGCACTTTTAATCTTGTGAAACAAGCAATTACAAATAGTCCCATCGATTTGTTAAAAAGCTTTAGGTGACATAAATTGTTTCCTGTTTAGCTTATTGCTCTGATACATAAATGTCACAGAGTATAATATTAATTAGGGCCAGGGAACAACAAGGGGGCAAGTGATATGGCTTCCAGTCAAGGATGTGTCAGGGCCTTTAGGAAGGCTTTTTAAGAGGCGACCTGAGCTATTGGGCCTGGCCTTCTTGTGCCCTGCTCTTCAAGCTTCTTGGCATACAAGAACAAAAGAAAGAAAGAGAAACTCTTCTACCCCCCAATAAAGTCATTATTTTAATACTAGTCTAATTTTATGGTTTAAACTAAATTGCAGTGTTTTTCAGAAGCATTCCTTTGCCATCTGACATAAAATCCTACATTTAAAAAAATTGGTGTCAATAAAATAAAATAATGTTTACAAAGGCTTTCTGCTCCAAATGCTGGACATTTCCCCTCACTCTGCTGGATGTAGCATGTATACATTTTTTCCCCCGTGGGTGTAGGTTTCGACACTTAAAAATCCATTTTCAAATGAGTTGTGCAGGTTATTTACTTAACATAAATCAAAGGTATCATGTACACTTTTTTTTTTTCTTTTTAGGCTGGCTTACAATTTAGAAAAATAGATACTGAAAAAGTCTGGAGAAAATTTATTAAATATACGTTTTTACTGTAATACAATATTAATGTAACCCAATGCTCGTTTCCCATTAAGTTGATCCTTTAAAAAAAAAAATACACACATGCTTTTTATTATTTTGCACTCATGCAAAAATTCCACATTCAAAGACTTTCCATCCAGTCAGGAATGTCTCTGGCAAAAGCACAGTACGATATCCTGACCTAAAAAGAGACAGAAGACATCATCCGCTGTGAAAGATGGCGCACCACCAGTCAAGGCGAGCAGACCCAAAAGGAAAATGAAAGGTAAACTCAAGTCAACAGAGCTGGAGCAGCAGAAACAATTACTCTTTAAATCCCTTCTCACTGCTACTCCAGCACTGCACAGATGAAAATGTTTGATTTGCAACATAAAAGATTCATTAATTACCACTTGAATATTTAAAGCTATTTTGCAGCCTAACAGAGATAGATAAAGCAGTGAATTAAAACCTCTAATAAAATTGTAAAAATATTTCAATAAGTTTACCAGTGTTATGATTTAGGGAGATATTCAAGCATTCTTAACCGAATAAAATCTTAGCAATTTTTCAAGTGTGTATTTGAAGTAAGATGTTGAGATTTCAGAGAATAATTTGTTTCTCATTTTCAAATGTTTACTAATACTCTGTTTTGGAGCCTGAATTGCTACTGGTAACTTTGTTTAGCAGGAAAAGGACACCTTATCTAGAGGTGGCGAAATAGCATCCCAGTCAGAGTAGACAGAATTCCTTTTACAAGTGAATGCATTTAATGAGGTATTGCCCTGTCCTCAGGCTGCTTTTAGTTTGAAGGAAGGGTAACTAGGTGGTGGATTGAACATCTGGCTTGGAGTCTGGGAGACCTGAGTACTCATGTAGCTTCTGACACTTTTTTGTGTGATTTTGGGGGAGAAACTTTGCCTTGCTGCAAAGGCCTTTACCTTTGATTGCTAAAGTGTTTGCCTTGATTGTTCAAAGTGTAAAATGGGCTGGACGAAGGAAATGGCAAATCACTCTATACCTTTGCCAAGAAAACCTCAAACATGAGACCTGACTGAAAAATGATTAAACTACAATAAGAGTCTGGAGGAAGAAAAGTAAAGGCTGCTCTTTCCCATAACCCTTGTAACACACACATTCAGGAAACAAAGCATTCAGAATGCTTTGCATCCATTTATTCATTCAGTCATTATGGGAACACCCATTTATATCAGACTCTGGGGATTTTATGACAAATAAAAAAAGGAAAATAGCCTGCTTTCCTAGAGTTTGTATTCATTCAACTGTGGGGGAAACAACCTGAATTCAGAAAAGCAGATACAAAGTTTTAGTCACTGGGGTGATCTGGATAGTTTCCAGTTTTAGGAAGTATAAGAGTTAAATTTTAAATGAAGTAAGAATTCTAAGAGGCAGAGATGAGGGAGGAGTGAAATAGCACCTCATATTCTAGGCATTAGATATGCATTATCTATGATTATGCATGATCAACAATAATGCATAACTGTTTTAGATATTGCAACTAATCTGCCTAGCATCTTTCTAATACTGTACTAAAAGGAGTCAGATCTGGATTCATCTTCCAGCTGTTTTGCCAGTTGAACCTCATTTTGCTCTACTGTCAAAAAAGAGAGAGAGAGAGAGAGAGAAAAAGAGGCTGGACAAGATGATGTCCAAAGTTTGCTAGCTTTTAGGCTGTGGAAAGATATCAACAAGATATGAACAAAGTGTTCTCAAAAGAATTGCATATTGTTAACAACCATATGAAAGGATGTTCCAAATCGTTAATAAGAGAAACCCAAATCAAAACAACTCTAATGTCTCACCCCACACCCCGGAAACTGGCAAAGATGACAAAAGATGAGAAAAATCAATGTTGAGGAGGTGGTAGAAAGACAACACACTGATGCCTCATTGATGGAGTTAGGATTTGGTGTTATATTAACTGCAAAACAATTTGGAAATGTGCAAAGTAATTAAAATGTTCCTATCTTTTAACTTAAGAATTTCAATGCTAGCCATAAAAAAATACTTCCATAGGACTGTGAGGTTTGCAAAGCACTTTACATAGGTTAATTATCTCATGTCCCAAGAAAGTCAATGACAGAAGGGTTCCCTATGTATCAAAATATTTATAGCCATACTTATTGAAAACAGCTGAGAAGTGGAAAGTCTAGTAGCACCCAGTGGGTACAGCTAACCAAATGATGATTTATGAATATGATGGGGCCATCAGAAACAATAAATACAGAAAAACTTGGAAAAGTTCAAATGAACTTTTTACAAGTGAGAAAAAGAAGAATCAGGAAAATGATGTGCGTAATGAGTATAACCATATAAATAAAAATAAGAACAAGAAAACAATTGAAACTGAATGCTAGAAAATTATCATGATTACGCTTGGCTCAAAAAAAGAGATGAGAAAGCAATTCAGCCTCCTTTGACATTTCTCCTCCATACACATAGTTGAACATACTGGGGAACCATAAAAATGGCACCCTACACATAATGCCAGGTTTTTTTTTTTGTTGTTGTTGTTTATTCATCTATTTTTGTTTGGTTTGTGTTGGCTAATTTTCCTGTGGCCTTAAAAAATATTCTTTGTTTTAAATGATGGTTCTCTGGCTAGGAGCAAGAGGTGAGAGATTAAGAAATGTAGATGATATACAAAATTTATATATACATATGCATATATCTACATATGTGGTGTGTGTATGTGTGTACACACATATATTCTATGGAAGGCAGAGTAGTATAGCAGAAAGAGGTTAGAAAACTTCAATTGGAACCCTCCAGCTTACCACTAACTATCCATAGCAAGTCATTTCATCTCCAGACCTTAGCTTCCTAATCCATAAAACAAGATTGAATCTGGTGACCTCTTAAAGGATTCTTCCAGGACAAAATCTGTGATCCTAGATCAGTACACCAACATTATTAAAAATGGTAATTGACTCTTAAGTCACTTAATATTATTTAATAAAATGACAAAATGCATTGTGCCTAATTTAAAAAGTGCAGGGAAAACACTTGATAAAGACCAAGAACATTACAAACAAAAAAGATAATGACAGTTATATTTCCTACTACTCTTGAAACATTAAAAAAAAAAAAGAAAAAAAAAAAAAAAAGGAACCTACTTCAGACACCAACAGGGTGGGTGACCAAGAATGAGTCATTTAACACCTCCCATACCCCACTATATTTATGTCTCTTCCATCTTTAAATCTATAATCCTAGATAAAACCCTAATTTATTTTTTATTTTTTTATTTGTGTGTGTGTGTGTTATAGATCCATTTGGATGTCTGGTAAAGTCCATGAACCCTTCTGAATACTATTTTGATAATTGAAAAAAATGCTAAATTTCACTTTTAGTAAAAATAAGATTATTTTTCCCCATTTGGGTTCTCAGATTCCCTGAAATCTATCTACCAATACCTTATATTTAACCCAAATTAAGGACCTCTTAGAAGAATACTTTAATCCCTATGTTGATCTCTGCATGAGCTCAATATAGATAATAGGGAGGCTAATTGTAACCCATCTAAACCATCTTGTTCTGTGCCATCCTTTCTCTTCCCATTAATCCAATGAACCCAAAGTGGACCTTCCTCTTGTTCTCTTAATGAAACATAGTGGCTTCCTATCATCTATTCTTCACTCTTACATGACTAACTGCTCCTTTTCCACTCACATCTATTTCTATTGATATATTTTGCCCTGCTCTCTGAACCATTCTTGGTTGGTAATGTATATCGCAGCCTATTCCTGTCTATTATGTACTTCTCCATTGTTATCTGGGGGGGGGGCATCAAATCCGCAAATATAACATGTATATTTTTGAAATGTTGACATGAGGTGTATAGCTACATAGCAATATGTAGAACTGTACATCATCCTTATCAATTGCCATAGTATATTTCTCATCCAAAATGATGTAATTGGGAATAGGTTGGAGAAATCGTGAGTTGGGTCTGTAGGAGGTTAAGCACTCATGATTTTAATAGCTACAATATTTGTCTACTGGGTAATTGAAACTTTTCTACAGATATCTCACTCATAATGGGTGTTTCTAGAATTGCATGCTTTAGTCAGTAGAGTCCCTGGAGGGTGACAAAGAAGATCAATGGTTTTGCTTTGGTTAATATGATGGAATGGAATCGCCCATGCCTACATTCTGTTCCTTTGACCTCTCCTCTTCCCCATCTATTGCCCATCAATCAATAAGCATTAATTAGCCAACTAGTATGTGTCAAACACCCTGCTAAGCTCTGGCAGATAAAGGCTGCTTATAAGAAATGGTCCAAAAAAAAAAAAAAAAAAAAAAAAAAAAAAGACAAAAACCATGGCCTCTGTCTTCAAAGAGCTCAAAAGAAGACTATGTGGAAAGTAAAATTCGTTTCCTTTTCCAAGCCACTTAAAGAATATTTTTGGAACTCTGGTAGATCCCTTTGTCCATGATGATGTCCCTATAAAGGAGCAAAGATATCACCTACCATTATAACATCCCTTGCTGTTAGAGCCCTAAAATTTTAGGATATGGTTTGGACCTCAATATAATGAAATACATGGAATAGCAAGATGCTTCTTTGCGGGGTAACTAATTTCAAATAACTAATTTTTTTCTATATTTAATTTAATTTCTACAAGACTTAAAAGCCACATGGTGGAAAGGTTTGTAACCTAGAAAACTAGGGAATAGCACTTGATGAGCCATATTTAAGGGATGAATAATATGAAACTAAAGACAGAAAATCATTAGGTTTTAAGAATTGGTATTAGCCCTATTGACTATGGAGATAATGCTGTCCTTTATGTACAAAATTACATCACTCCGAGTTGTTTTTCTAGTAGTCAGAGATAGATTTGCCCTGATTCATTCATACACATTTGCCTAGCTCCCTTTGAGACCAATGGCATCCAACGATGGAATTAGAGGTTTAGTCTCTGGCCATGGAACAGCAGGAAACTGGCTAGCCCATAGGACATTGGCCTCATTAGCACTATGTTTTAAGTAATGGGACTAACTGCCAAAGATAATTCAGAGTATCATTCTATAACCAAATCCACATGAAGGCTATTTGGGGTCTTAACTTCAGCTTCCCTGGTCCCTTTTTTTTTTCAACTGTTTGGTCACATATTCTACAAACAAACAATATGCTAAAGAATGTTATTTTTGGTCCAAAGAGAATTGGCAACGTTTACTTCATGTAAACAGTTTAATTGAGGAGGAAAAAAAATGTGTAGGTTGAATTCATTAAAATAAAAGGGAGTTTGGGGATAGAAGAGAGTCATTTTTCCATACCAGGATACACATTCATTTCCTTGACAAGCCGAATCAAATGGAAATTGATGTACTTGGTCAGGTGTCTGTTATTCTAGCCTTAAAGGAAATGATGTTGTGACTACTTAATGCTGCCTTCATAAACCTTTAAATTTAAATTTGTAAAATGAGAAGTGAAAATTTACAAGACTAACAGCTCTTAGCACCAGCAATCATTTCCTGGGTTGTACATTGGCAAATATTCACTAATTTAAAAATAAACATTTTGAGAAAGATCAGGGATTAGACTGCTAACTGCAAAGTTCATTCCCCCTTAGAAGTTCTTCCTTGATTATGAAAACTGCATAACCCATTTCCTTTGGTGTGCAAAAAGGTGTGTAATTAAACCATCAGCATAATACCTATCTACATGTAAAACCTGCACTTATGAACTTTAACTGCTGAATAAAAACTCCTATTACATGACCATTAAGTATTATGAATAAAGCCAGTCATCAGAGTACTTGATTAATTTTTATGCACTGAGGATTGTGTTTAGCAGAAATTTGATTTTAGTGGTACCCCTCCAGGGCAACACTTTGGACTTCTGGGACCCAGTGCTGAACATGTGTTGACCATGGGGATGGGGGACAGGCAGACTCTGTGGTTAATTCCTGAAACTGATAGACTTCGAGCCATCCACTGCCCCATCAGATGGTTCAAACATGGACCAAGAACTTGATTATCATCAACACAAACAATGCTGTAAGCAAATCAGAGCTTGCTTCATTAAAGGGATCATTTATTTACTAATGTATTTGCTCAGGGTTTATATGTCGATGCCTTTTAATTTTTACATCACAAGTGCAGGTACAGCCCTGATCATCCTCTCTGTCACTCATTTCTTGTAACAAAGAAAAATAGTTAAACCTTATGAAGTGGTGAAGTCTGACAGCAAGTGTGCAATATTTCCCACTCATCATCCACAATTCCCTAATGAGTAGAGGAAAATATGTTTTAGAGGCATCTATAACAAATAATACAATAAAACAAACATTCATTAAGCACCTATGTGCCAGGCAGCATGCTAAATGTTGGGGATATAATTCCTGCCCTCAAGAAGTTTACATTCTAGAAGGGGAGGACAAAGCACAAAAGGAAAGTACCGCAACTGTATTGGTCATTACAATTCATCTTAATTCAGCTGTCTTTTCAGTAGTTGCTTACACTATAGTAGTCACTGTATATATGTTATTTTCTTATTTTTTTTGGCATTAGTTTCTATTTCTTCTCATGCTTCTCTGAATCCTTTATATTTTTAATTTCTTACAGCATAGTGATTCTTTAGAAATTTCCAAATCAATGGGCACCTACTTTGTTTTTCATTGTATTTTATGCCAAAGATATGTACAAAAAAAATCTAGTAAATAAAAAAATCCTTTAAAAATATTTTGTTCATTGAAGTAGATATAATATCAGTCAATGAATAGGCATTTATTAAAGCACCTACTATATACCAGACACTTTGATAAATGTTGGGGATACAAAGAAAAACAAAATACAATTCTTTCTCTTTAATTACTGGAAAATATGTTAAAGTACCATGTTGTACTTACCTTTGGCAGTAAAATGAAACAAACAAAATAAATATATATATATATATATATATATATATATATATATATATATATATACATATATATGTATGTACGTACATATATATAATAATACACATATAATCTAATGGAGAACACAACTTGTAAACACAATTAAAAATAAACAAGTTATTTGCAGAATAAGTAAATAATCAACAAAAGGAAAGCAGTAAAATTAAGATTGGGAAAGGATTCCTCTGGAAGGTAGGATCTTTGCTGGAACTTAAAGGAAGCCAGAGAAGCTAGGAGCCAGCAATGAGGATGGAGAGCATTCCCAATAGGAGGAATTGCCAGAAAAGGTGCCCAGAGGTAAGAGATAAGATTGTCTTGTCCTAGGAATAGGAAAGAGGTCAGTGTCACTGAGCTCAAAAATATATAGCTAAGAATGCCAAACTAAGGATTCCATATTTGATCCTGAAGGTGATAGGGAGTCATTGGCATTTATTGAGTATAAGTGTAACATGGTCAGACCTTCCCTGTGCTTTAAGAAAATTACTTTGGCAGCTGTACCAACCAATGAGGAGGTCATATTTATTTTACAAATTTATTGGTGTCTTTTGTTTTTCTACTATAATCATTTCTAGATGTTCTAATTCCCATCCTCTGGAACAGAATTCTCCCTTGTAACCAATAAAAAAGTGAAAGCAAAAACAGCTCTTGTTCACATCTGGCAGGTAATAATAAACTCTGGTAGTCTCCTTCCTTTTCATAATAGAGCCAGAATTTAGAGCCAGAAGGACTTTGGAAGTCATCTAATGTCACTTCCCTCAATTTAACAAGAAGGAAACTGAGGCCCAGAGAATGTAAAGACCTTGTTCAAGGTCACAGAACAAGCTCAGGCTGCAGTGCAATTTGAACTCATGCCCTCTAACTCAAAATATGGAAATCTAGCTCTTGTACCATGATGGAAGGAAGTATGTTTCATTATCTTTCTTCCAAAACACCACTGATTTATCATGATGCCTTAGAATTGGGTTCCCTTTCTTTTTAGTTTTAGTAGTTGTCATTTTCATTTTTATCATTGTAGTCATTGGTAGATTGCTCTTTTGACTTTGTCTGCTTTACTACTCATTATCTCATGTAAAACTTCTTATGGTTCTCTGAATTCCTTAGAGTTATCACTTCTTGTAGCCTAATAATATTGTTCATTTATCTCCACCTACATAATTTGTTCATTTCATCATTCCCCACCTGCTAAAGGTTTTTTACAAAAAAAAATAAATAAATAAAATAAGGTTTTGCCTCATTGGTACCAAAAATCATTTCAGAGGAATTTTCAAATCAACATGTACATCCCTTTGTAAGAGAGCAGGACAAGCAGGCTCTGAATTACCATATACCAACCTTTTTACAACAACCAATCACCAAGCAAGCCCTTTGCTATAGGTATCAGTTCTACAAACTACTTTACTTATATCACCTTACTTTCACTATAACACTGGGAGGTAAGCACTAAAGTTATTATAATTATTTTCATTTTGCAGATGAGTAAATTGAGGATCAGAGACACTAAGTGGCTCACTTTAAATCAGACAGTGATTAAATCTTAAGGACAGGATTCGAATCCAGTTCTTCCCAACTACAAATTCAGAATGCTATCCTTTATACCATTAAGGAGTTTATGATCTAGATAGAAAGAGAAAATCAATAACTTTGCCATTGGATAACAGTGGATGTTTCTCTCACTAATTTCTTTTGCTTCATGGTCAATATATCATCAATCTACCTTTCATTGACATGGACACTGATGTCCAAAGGAAGATTTGACCATCATTTTAAAAGCATTGTCCCTGATGACTTGGAGACCTGAAACATTATTAGAAAAGATGATGCATGAATTTAATATTATTTAGCATTCCCAAATTGTCATCACATTCAGGGTGTGAGTGGTGTTCAGAGTGATGTCATTTTAGCCACTACTGACACTGGCAAAGATTATTCCAATCACGTGACCCACACTAAGATAAAGGCCTATGGAGTCTTTGTTTTTGTGTTTGTGCTCTGTTTGTTTTTGCCTCTGCCTCTTTCTATATTCCAATAGAGCTTTTGTAATTGAAATAACACATCACTTGGGCTTGCTAAGCATCAGGTTTCTGTGTAGGGCATATTTTATTGTTCTTGGACAGAGAGCAAACTTCTAGTCCAAAAGAGAAGATGAAATAAATCTACATCTTATTTCCCCCATTTTGGCATTTTCCTGGCTCAGGTGAGCGTTGGAATAATTTTCCAGTTGCTGAAGTTGTTTACATGCAACACAACTTCCTCTGCTTGCTTTCATGGGCACAGACAGTTGAATTGTCCATAGTCTGTGTTCCTTCTATACCAAATCAAGACAGCCCCTGCTTGCCAAAGGAAATTATTCACATTACTTGGGAATTTAAATAGCCCTAAAGATTCTCTTGCTTCTGCTTGAAGCTTCTTCTTGGATCCTATTAAAGGCTGGCTTGTGTCATGATCTAGAATCAAGTATTGATACAACTGGATGGAATAAACCCTATATTTTTTTAAGATGCATCTTGCCCACCATAGGTTAAACACCCAAGACCTAGATATTAGAAAATGGTAGTATTCAACATCAAGAGCTTTGTATTTAAAGATCTGATTTGAATCCCGGCTCTTCTCTACTGCTAAGGGACCTGATGCTAAGTCACTTCTCCTAACAGAGACTCTTTTTAAAACAAGGAGGTGGGGCTCGATGATGAACATCAAAGAGCCTTTCCAACTTTCAATTCCCACCATCCTCTCTTTCCTTCAGAAATGAATCATTTGCCCAAGTCAATTCAGCAAATATTTATTAAAGATTCACTGGGTACTTTGGAGATACAAAGACAAAAAGGAAGCAGTCCCTACCCTCAAGGAATTTACATTCTGTTAATTCAAAACTCTTGGAGAAAAGTAAACAGAAAGCAGTGATTAAGAGTGGGAGACAGCACTGTAAGCCAATGGTAGTCACTGAGAGGAGTTGGGGAGTTGGGGAGAAGACTGGAAGACCTAATGTAGTTTGTTTTGGACCTCAATGGCTGGTTAAAGATCTATCTAGATTTTAAAACAACATGAGAATACTCTTCTTAAAAACCATTTGCTGCTACTTCTGATTATGGAAGACTATGATATCTTTATATATTCAATCAAGCATTGTGTGACCTAGATGATGGAAGGGTGCAAAGACTATACAACATATATATATATATATATATATATATATATATATATATATATATATATATATATATATATATATATATATATATATATATATATATATATATATATATAATATATTCTACATATGCACACACATGAGATATTTATGTATGTAAGTATTTTATAGTTAAAAAGCACAATAACTATAATATACATATACTATACATAAAATACATATAATAGCTATGTATATGCATACATACACACATACACATATAATCTAAATAGCATAAAGTTTGTGAAATGAAGGGGAAAAGTCAAATAAAGGACCTCATTTGATGCAGAAAACAAATGGGGCAATGATCCCAGAAAAGGAAGAACTAAGGCAGGGAAGTTGCACCTTTATAGCATACAAGGCTCCCACTGGTCTTAATGGATTTGATGCTACATACTTTCTAAGACATTATAGGGTGTTTAAAAAATAAATCACAAGTTCTAAGAAATAAAGATATAGGTTTCTTCCACTTTACATAAACATGGTACATAGGACTTCAGTGTTATTAAAAAGGGATTTCCTTTCAAGCCATTCTTCAACAATTGATAAATGGTCAAATGATATGAACAGACAATTTTCAGATGAAGAAATTAAAACCATTTCTAGTCACATGAAAAGGTGCTCCAAATCACTATTGATCAGAGAAATGCAAATTAAGACAACTCTGAGGTATGGCCACACACTTCTCAGATGGGCTAAGATGTCAGGAAAAGATAATGATGAATGTTGGAGGGGCTGTGGGAAAACTGGGACATTGGTAGAATTGTGAACAGACTCAACCATTATGGAGGGCAATTTGGAACTATGCTCAAAAAGTTATCAAAAAGTTTACCCTTTGCTCCAGCAGTGTTTCTATTGGGCTTATAGCCCAGAGAGATCTTAAAGGAAGGAAAGGGACTCACATGTGCAAAAATGTTTGTGGCAGCCCTTTTTGTAACATCAAGAAACTGGAAATTGAATGGATTCCCATCAATTGGAGAATGACTGAATAAGTTATGGTATATGAATGCTAAGGAATATTATTGTTCTGTAAGAAATGACCAGTAGGATGATTTCAGAGAGGCCTGGAGAGACTTACATGAACTGATGCTAAGAGAAATGAGCAGAACTAGAAGGAGATCGTTGTACCCATTATACGATGATCAATTCTGATGGACGGGGCTCTTTCCAACAATGAAATGATTCAGATCAGTTCCAATAATGTTGCAATGAAGAGAACCATCTACACTCACAGAGAAGAATATTATATACATATATATATATATATATATATATATAATTTAATATATATTTTAACATATTTAACATGTATTGGATTACCTACCATTTGGGGGAGAGGGTAGGGAGAAGGAAGGGAAAATTTGGAACATAATTTTAATTTATTGCAAAACATTGTTTTGCAAGGTCAATATTGAAAAATTACCCATGTATATGTTTTATAAATAAAAATCTTTAATAAAAAATAAAGAAAAAAGGGATTTTTTTTCATGAAGACAGACTTTTGCAATATATAAAGTGAATAAACTAGTGGTCAGCATTCTTTGACAAATGAACAGTGAACTAATATCCTAGCTTCTGTCTGACACAATAAATTCTTAATTAACAGTAGAGGCACAAAGCTGTGGGAGCTGCAAGTTTGGATTTATGGTATATTCAACTATTGGATAGGAATGCCTTTAATAAGGCATTCGGTAGTAGAGGGAGAGATACTGGAACTGTGGGGAGGAGGGGAAGAAAAGAAAATTAATAATCATTGTAGGAAAAGGAGCAAAGAGTCGAAATCCCCCAAGACTCATCAGGATGTTGGTATTCTGTAATCTGCCCATCTCCATTTTGATCTCTTCCCCATCCAATCTTCTCAAACTGGTAATTCAGGAAATATTTTCCATGGAATCACATATGATGAAAGAACTATTATAAGCCCACAGCTTTGTACCTGGAAAGAACATCGGGAATATCTCTCATAACTTTTTTTTTTCTCTTTTCTTTTTAAGATGATTAAATGGAGATGCACAGGGGCAAGTGAATTTTATCCAATGTAGTAAAGAGAAGAGACAGAATTCAAATTGAGGTCAAATCATTCCAAGTCCAGCCCATTTCCCCCTGCTATATCTAGCCATATCTGTTCCTTGCCTAGTGCCCAAATTTTCCTTGACTATGCTGCTGTACTGATCATCTTCAATGATCACTTTCACCATGAGTGGAGACTCCACTCCCACTTCCATCCAAAGGCTTTGCTTCCCAGATACTCTTCTTTTTACATTTTATCACATGAATTTACAGAAAGGGAATGAATAGAATACAATTATCCCTTCCACACCATGACTTTCCTCATTGTGGTTTCAATATATCATGGGATGGCATGAGAAATTAAATTGGAATTTTGGGGAAGCTATAGCCAAACACATGGAGTTCAGCAGATGACATGGAAAAAGTTTAGAAATTCAGAAATGCGTAAAATATGTGTAACACATTATGTGATATTAACATATTATATATTTTAATACTATTATAATTCAGACTTCTCTGATATGAAGGGAAAGTCAAAATATTTTCTTGGGTTTTCTGAATTGCAGGGATTCTGCTCTCCCAGCCCCCACAAAGTAGAAGGATAACTCTAATTGGATCTCAGACTTAAAGGTAGAAGAAATCTTATAGGTCATGTAGTCCTACCCCTCCCCCTATATTTACAATTAAGGATGTGAGATTAAGTGAGTTGCCTAAAAATGCTTGGATAGGAAATGGCAGAGCCAGGATTTGAATTCAGGATTTGTAATTCCAATTACAAGCCAATTTCATCCTTAGTACTTTGATTCCTTTACCAGACACAGGTTTTCACAGTCGAGACTGAGAAAACAAATCTTAGGAAAGCAAAGGATTGAGGATAGGATTCAAAGTGGTAGGGGTGTGTGTGTGTGTGTGTGTGTGTGTGTGTGTGTGTGTGTGTGTGTGTTCTGTCTTGAGGCTGTGAAATTATCATTATTGAAGGTAGATCTTAAAAATGAGCCAGAGGCATGATGACCCTGTAACCCACTTAAAAATATGTCAGCCAGCTCCTCTGTGTCCCCTGTCAGATGGACCTCAAGAAAGGCAGTTGGAATCCAATATGGCTCCCGGGGCCCAGAGCATTTTCAGGCAACAAGACACATCTCAATGTCACAGGCAGCTCTGAACACTCTGCTTTGCCTGACACTGGAGGCATGTTTTAGAAACCCAGAGGTACAATTGCGTGACATTTGAGGTGTCACTGTGTGCTGCATTATACCTTGCCTGAGCTGGGATAGCAAGAGAATTGAATAGAGTCACCAGACAGTTCTCCTATAGATAGCTATTATCTTCTTAGAATAAAGAATGGTTGAGGTTGAGTGGAATGTCAGCAAACCTATAATTTTTCTAGTCTATTGGCTATATGTGTTCTGTTATCCACAAAGTATGAGATTTGAGTTTTCCAGCTCTCCTTCCCTCTGTCAGAGCAGCCCACCCTCTGACAATTCAGCAGTCTCCGGGCTGATGACCTGTCTCTAGTCTGTTGCATATTCATGAGGCAGCAGATTTCCAATTCGTATTCACATCTTCATCTTCACAGGAGACACTATCCCTGTATGAGTGGTGATAATCATCCCTCTAAACAAGTCTGTGCAGGAAACCCAGGCCCTTGGCTTTTGGGGAATATGGAGGCAGAACAGGGACAGGTTCTGCAACTTGGTCAACAACAAATAGCCTGAGGAGCAAGAGGCAAAAGGAGAAGGTGAGCTGTGGAAAGCTTCTTTTAGAGACAGTAATGAGCACCAGACTCTGGGGACTACCAGAGAACCAGTCACCAATTCCAATGAATGTTCATTCTGATAGAGAGAGCTGAGGAGTACCTGAATCCTTATCAAATGTGTAGAAATGAAACATGCTGATTCTCTGCTTTCTTATTTCTTGTATCTTCATTTCCAATTATTCATCAAATCTCTATTTTTCCTTTCAGATGTCACTGGTATCTCTTACATTCCCAATGTAATCCTTCTTCCAGTCTAGGATCTCCTGTCATTACTGGATTAATGCAATTAGGCTTAAACATTTACTATGTGCCAGACTGTCCTAAGCATTCTCTCCCCTTACTCCCATTTCCCCCATCATTTTAATTTTAATATCTTTTCCTTGTAGGTCACCTAGATCAGTTCCTATATCTCTCTATCTCTCCCTCCAGATCTTACATTTCTTGTTTTCTAACTGCTTTCCCTGCTGCCCATTCAGGTCAATTCAACATTTGACCATTATTGTTATAATGAAAGAAAAATTCCAAATCAATTGAATCATAATCAAGAGGATTCTGGGTTCCAATCTTACCTCTGCTTTCTGGGGTGACCTTAAAACTTGATTCCCTCTTCTGCAAATGAGGAGCTATACTACTTGACCTTCTGGTGCTAAGTTCAAGTTGGGGATTTGGAGTTGGATTAGAATGGTCCTGGAAAGCATGATCGAGTGTACAAAAATCCTAAAAGAAATCAAGAAAAGCCAAATCTACACTTTTTTAGAGATTTCCCATAGTTATGTTTTTTTGTTTGATTCTCAGAGGGAGGACCTAAGCAATATATAATCACACCATTGTCTTCAGGAAAATGGACAAAATTGTCAGCTTGATGTTCAGCGTGTTTCCCTGGTCCCAACCCATCTTTCCTGTCTCAGCACCCACTACTTTCTTAAAATAACTTGTTTTTTTGTATGTGTGTTTTTTTAAACCAACCTAGAATGCATTGTCTTCTACCATACCCACCCCCTCTAAAAATGTACTTTTCTCCTTCTGTGCCTTTACTAATTATGTTCCCTGCATCTGGGATGTCTCTAACTGTCTCTCTACATCTCTAAATTCTAATCAACTTTCAAACAATTAAATGGCACTTTTTTGTGAAATCTGTAATCCCCCACAATGAAGGAATCAATCTTTGCTCCTTCTAATTTCCTAGAGCCCCCGTTATCTATAGTTTAGTGAGTCAGAGGCTTTCTTGTACTTGGCAAACACAAACTACAGTGAGATCTTCTGATCACTATACCTTCAATACACAATTCTGTGAAGATACAATCTGTTGTAAAACATTGCCCTCTAAGAAAGTCCTACCTGTTCACGCATATTTACTAAACCATTCATATCAATGATATGAATGCTTTGTGGTAGCATAGAACACTATCAAATAGAAAATGGCTGAATAAAGCAAATGGCTGTAACAAAAATAACACTCCAAATAGAAATGATATCTATGAAGAATTCAGAGAAACATAGGAAGATTTTTATAAATCAATGTGGAATAAACAGAACCACAAATGCACACACACACACACACACACACAAATACATACACACAGTAGTTGTGACAATGTAAATGAAGAGAACAATAAAATAAAGGCAAATTCTGTATAATCATAATTTCTAAGATTGGCCCTGGAGAAAAAAAAATAAATGAACCTCTTTTTTTTGTTGAAGAAATGGGAAATGGTATATATGAAAATTTGCATATATTGTCATATGGGTTATTTGATTTTGCTTTAAATTTGCTTAAATTTAAATTTGTTTAAAATGTTAAAAAAAAAGTTTGCAAAGAGAAGAGTCATTGGTTTGAAGGGGAAGGGATTTATATCTAGAAATTACCATGCCGCTAAAATAAAAGTCACTGGGACAAAGCCAAGATGGTAAAATAGAGGAAGTACTCAGCTGAGTTCTCCCAACACTTCCCTTCAAGCATCTTTAAAATAATGTCTTAAATTGATTTCTGGAGTGGTAGAGTCAACAAAAGGTCAGGATGAGACATTCTTCCAGCCTAAGACAATTTAGGAGACTGAAAAGAGATATTTGTGATGTGGGGCTAAAGGCTGGCCCAGAACCCACATGGATGAAATATCAGTAGTGAGAATATGTGGTAGTGACAGAAGCAGCTGTATTTTCAACAGTTCTCAAACCACAGATTGTAAGGGGACATTGTAGCTGGTCTGAAATAGATCATAGGACACCCTTCTGTTGGTACAGAACATAGATTGAAAGCTATTTGACAGCTCCATTGCTTGTACCAATTTCTGGATCACCATTCAAGGGTTGAAAGGAACACTTTGGATCAAGGCAAAGCAGGAACCTTGAGGAGCAACATGACTTTTGCTTCCAAAGGAGCAGTATAACTTCTTGTTCCAGGGAAGCAGAAGCTCTGAGGAACTGTATCCTTTGAAATCTCTAGAAATAAGTGGCCCTTCTTGAGAAAGGATCAAAGTACAGACCAGGAGAACAGTGATCATACCTCTCCCCAGATAACAAAATTTTAGAAGTACTCAAAACTTACAAGCCCTCAGAACTAGTTAGTAAATAGGTAAAAATCTTGTGGTTTAGGACAGTGCCCCTGCTGTCTTCTTTGGGAACATAATTCAGTTTTAACATAAAGTTCATAATCAAGAAATATGGTTGAAAAATGACCATCAAAAAAGAACCTAATCATGAAAATCTACTATAGTGAAAAGGAAGATCAAGATATTAAATAAGAAGAAAATGAAATCAAATCAGTTCCATGGAAAACCTCAAGGGGGGAAAAGTGAGTGAGATGTAAACCAAAGAAGAATTTCTGGATGAGCTTTACAAATTATTTTAAAAATCAAATATGAGTGGTAGAGGAAAATTTAGATAAATGAAAGTGAAGAAAGGAAATTATAAAAGACTATAGCATGGTTTAAAAAACAGACATAAAATGTTGAAAAAAAGAATACCTTAAAAAAACAAATTGGCAAAATGGAAAAGGAGGTATAAAAGCTCACTAAAAAAACAAAACAAAACAAAAAATACTTCCTTAAAAAATTAGAAACAGGTAAATGGAAGCTAATTACTCCATGAGACATAAAGAAACAATAAAACAGAATTCAAAAAAAGACATGACATTTCTCATTTGAAAAAAAAAAAAACTTACTAGAAAATATATCTAGGAAACAAGATTTAGAAATTATTAAATTAACTGAAAACTATTATCAAAGAAAGAGATGAGGCACCATATTTCAAGAAATTATTCTTTATTTTCCAAGCTGTTGGTTCTCTCTTGCATACCCCTCATTTGTTTTCTCATTTTTTCTTCTATATCTCTTATTTGCCTTTTAAAATATTTTATGAGGACTCCCACAAAGCTTCTTTGGGCTTGAGACCAATTTATATTGTTTTTTGCAATTTCCTTTGTGGATATTTTGTCCTCTTCTCAGTTGGTGTATGTCTTCCCTGTTATCATAATGCTTTCTATGGTTAATGGTTTATGTTTTTTTTTTTTTTTTTTTTTTTTTTTTGGTTTTTACTCATTTTCTTTCATTATCTTTTTTGCATTTCCTCTTTTGTTAGTAAAAGGGTAAAGGGGATAATGTCCCAAGCTTCCTGTGCAGCTCTGAGTTTTGGCTTTGAGCACAGGGATCCCTTGCATTTGGTGTTTTACTCACATCAGAGGGTAACTTTATCTGCTCTTTCTAGGAAACAATCTGGTTTCCCAGAATTTGTCTTCTTGGCTTTAACTAGAGGCTGCCCCATTGGCCTGCTTGATTTCTGAACCAGAACTGAGGGTCTCAGATGCTAAACTGCTGTGTTTAAGACTGGCTTTCCCAGACTCTGTCTGAGCTCGGCTGACCATCCCTTTCACCCTCGTGAGGCTGACCTTTCTTCAAGTTGTTTCAACTGGAGAGTGGTTTCATTCCATCAGACTCTGTTCAGAAGTGTGGTTTCATGTGGTTTTCGAGAGAAAGTTCCAACAGCTTCCTGACTTCACTATCTTCATTTCAAGAAATTATCAAAGAAAATTTCACTGCTATTCTAGAACCAGAGAGTAAATTAGATATTGAAAGAATCCACAAATAACATCTCAAAGAGATTACAAAATGAAAACTCCCAGGATATTATAGACAAAATATTGAGGTCCCAAATCAAGGAGAAAATATTGGAAGCAGCCAGAAAGAAACTATTCAAATACTATGAAACCAAAGCCAGACTCACATAAGATTTATCAGCTTTCACAATAAAGGAGCAGAAGGCTTGACATGTGAAATTCAGGAAGGGAAAAGAACTGGGATCACTACCCAAAACAAACAAACAAACAAAAAACTCAAAACCTAATTAGAAAATCAAGTATAATTCTTCAAGGAGGGGAATGGATATTTAATGAAATAGAGGACCTTCAAGCATTCCTGATGAAAAGACCAGAGCTGATTTAAAAATTTGACTTTAAAATACAATACTCTAGAGAAAAATGAAAAAGTAAATAGGAAAGATAAATCATAAGGGATTCAACAAGTTTCACCTTTTTATATTTCCATATGGAAAGATGACAGGTGTAATTTCTAAGAACTTTATCATTATAAAGGCAGTTAGGATGATTCTACACAGAACGACATAGAAGTGAATTAATTATAATGTGATTTTATATATATTTTCAGAAGCAAAACAGACTTCAGATGAAAAACAGGAAAAAAAAGAAAGAAGGATAAACAGAAGAAAATAAGACAGAAGATAGAGGGAAATACACAGTAGCAGTCATAATTGTGATTGCAAATTATCAGGAAATAAAAAATGTAATTATAAAGAATGAATGGGTTAAAGAACAAATTGTAGGCACCATTAATAATTTTATTAAAGAGAATGACAAATAAGAAGCAACATATCAAAATTTGTGGGATGCAGCCAAAGCAATACTTAGAAGAAATTACATATCTCTAATGTAGCTGTAGCAATAAGACTAGAAAAAAGACAATAAGCAATAAGGAAATATTGAAGTCGGTATGCTTATAGAATCCTAGAGAATTAACTTAAAATAGTTTAAATAATTTACATCTTTTGCAGTATATTAAATTAATCTACATAAATCTTTAGAATGTCTATGTGCTACCAGCAAAATCCAATAGCAAAAGAAAGAAAAAATCCATTTAAGATAACTGCAGACAATATAAAATACTTGGAAGTCTAAGTATTAAGTCTAAGCCAAGACAAACCCATATATGAACACAATTAAAAGCACTTTCACAGACCTAAAAATTAGGGAAATATTAATGCTTGTGAGTAGGCCAAGTCAATATTATAAAATTGACAAGTCTACCTAAGTTAATTTTGGGGCAGCTTGGTGGTATAGTGGTTAGAGTGCTGGGGTTAGAATAAGGAAGATTCATCTTCTGTTCAGATATGACCTTAGCTATTTGCTAGCTATGTGACCCTGGACAATCATTTAACTTTGCCTAAGCTGCTCTTCTTTAAAATGAGCTGGACAAGTGCATGGCAAACCATTCTAGTATCTTTGCTAAGACAATCCTAAATGAGGTCACAATCAGACACTACTGAAATAAATTAATAAAAACTAAGTTAATTTATTAAGTGCCATTCCATTCAAATACAAAAGAATTATTTTATGGATCTACAAAACATAATAATAAAATTTATCTGAAAGGACAAATTTCAAGAATATTAAGGGAATTAAAGAAAAAAAAAAGAAAGACAGTTGAATATTACTAGATTTCAACCTATCATACCAAGTGATAATCACTTGTATTAAAATAGTCTAATACTGGTTAAGAGATGGTGTGGTAGACCAATAAACTACACTAGATATACAGTATGCAGATAACTATAGTAGTCTAGTATTTAGTAATTCCCCAAATCCAAGCTTTGGGGATAAGTACTCACTATTTGACAAGAATTGCTGGGAAAAGTTTGACAGAAACTAATCATAGATTAATATTTCACATTGTGTACCAATGTGAAATAAAAATGGATAAATGATTTCAACATAAATAATAGAATAAGTAATGAAAAATGATGGAGGAGAAATATATGGATAAAGAATTTACGACCAAATGAGATAGATCGCAGGAAGTAAAATGAACAATGAAATTAAAAAGGTCTTGCATAAGCAAAATTAATGAAGATAAAACTAGAAGATAAACAAGAAACTGGAAAAAACTTTTACAGCAAATTTCTCTGATAAAAGTTTTCATATTTCATAAATGTCCATGGAACTAACCAAATTTATTAAAATAAGAGCCATTCTCCAGTTGATAAGTCATCAAGAATATGAATAGGCAGTTTTAAGAATTATAAATAAAAGTTATCGAGATACATAAATCTCTATTAATTAGAGAAATACAAATAAAATGACTCTGAAATACTCTTTCTCATCTCTCAGATTGCCTAATATGAGAGAAAAGCAAAATGGCAAATGCTAGAGGAGTTGTAGAAAAATTGGGATACTAATGACTATTGATGGAGCTGTGAACTGATTGAATTCTTCTGGAGAACAAATTATAACTACACTGAAAGGTCTATTAAACTTTGCATACCCTTTGACCCATAATACCACTATTTAAGTCTATATCTCAAAGAAGTTAATGAAAAGGGAAAAGAATCTCTCTCTCTCTCTCTCTCTCTCTCTCTCTCTCTCTCTCTCTCTCTCTCTTTATATACTTCAATATATACACATATATTTATTTCATGATCTATATTCTTCTCCATTCTTTTAGAATCCTCCCCCCTCTAAGTTATATAGAAAATTCATGTCAAATGCTACTAATATTGTATCACCTCCAAAACTTATTTCTTCTATGTGTACATATGAGCTTCAATCACCATTCTGGGCATGTCTTTTTAAAAGTCACATTCACATACTCATTTTGGGTACTGAGGGATTGTAGTCCAAATGTGGGACTACACATTATGAAGGGACCCTTATATTTAAAGGTTTCTCTCTCCCCCTCAACAAGGGATAGTATAGATTTTCCCTGAACAAGGAAAAAACTATCTCTGAGACTTGATTGGCTCAAGGGGCTAAGCCTAAAATGTTGAACCGTCCTATTATAGTCTTGCTGAGCATCCTTTGTACATTGGGACCAAGCAAACCTCCATTTGTTAATTGGTGAATGATCTATGGGTGCATTATCTCCTTCCAACATCAGCTCTACACTATCAGGGTACTGGTTTAAGTCTAAGTCAACCTTCCAATCCCATAACATAACAACTGTCATTGAGGATAAGACTAAATAATCATAGTAGCAAATAAGTACCATTTTAAATTTCTTTTACTTCCAATTTAATGTATAAATGTTCTTATGGCAATATGACATGTTTATTTATTTGTTCATTCACTTATTCATTCATTTGTTGGGCCTTTTATTTATCTATTTATTTTGTAGAATACTTATCTGTCTTATTCCTCTATTAAACTGTAAGTTCTAGGAAAGAAAGGACTCTATTTGATATTAATTTATATCTCACTGAGAATTTAGCACAGTGTTCCACACATGGAAGAAGTAGATAAGTAAAACAGGGTCAATAGAACATTAAGTATGAAATCAAAAAGAACTGATTTCAAATCTGTTCTCAGACATTTGCTAGCTGCACAGCTTTGAACAAGTCAGACTCTGTTTTATTCAGTTTCTTCATCGATAAATTGGGCATAATAATAGCTCTTATTTTCCAGTATTGTTATGAAGATTAAATGAGATAATAATTTTAAAATGTTTAAAATAGAACCTCAGACATGGGAGGTGCTATATGTTAGCTATTATTATTACATAGCAGACAATTGATGTTTGTTGATTCAAATAGAAGGAGACCATTACTTTCATGAGGGCAACCACTACCCTATAATTCTTTGTCAACCTGACAGTCCCTAGTATAGTGCTTTGAACATAATAGATAATCAATGCATATTTTTGAAGGATTGATTACTTTTGCTTCATGCCCATCTTGAGACAGTAGCTAGAAAACTCCCTTAAATGTGATCCTGTATGAAGGACAGAAAGTATGGGACACTTATAAGTCAGCTAATTTTTCAGTGTTATGATAAAAAAATCTTTAATCATTTTCCATTCATGATTAAGAGATTATTTGATGCTGATATAACATTGACAACAAATGTATATCTACTAGTATTCCATCTTTGACATAATTCAATTCAATTCCCTTGAATAAATGTTTATTAAACATATGCTAGATGCTTAGTTCTAAGGATTCAAAGACAAAGATGAAAGAAACAGGAGATGATATTCTGCTGGGGGCAGAGGTGAAGGAGTTTGTAACATGTACAAAGGAGAGAACTAGAATATGGGGGAGTCAGAAAAATCTTGACCAGTGAAATGAGAGCTAAATTGAACATTGAAGATAAGCCTTCTGAAGAACAGAGTAAAGGAAATAGCATAATTAGGAGAGTACAACTGACTAGACAAATGGATATAGTTGAAAATGGAAAGTTGAGATTAAGGGAAGACATGTAGTGCAATTGGACTGGAATTTTTAGACCCTATCAACCTCATTGAGGAGTTTGTATTTAACTTTGGGCTTTGTAGGGACTTAAAACAATTTTTCATGTGTGAGAATGACATGGTCAGCCCTAAATCTTAAAATGGTTATTTTGGAAGCTGTATAAAAGTTGAACTGGGGAGATTGGAAACAATGAGATCAATGGGTAGGTTTCACAATAGATAATAAGCTTGTGAATGAGAGTAGTGGCAATATGGATAATAGGAGCACCTAGGTGGTGCAATGGATAGAGTATGAGGATCTGATTCATTTTCCTGAATTCAAATCTAGCTTCATGACCATAGTAGCAAGTAAGTACCTTTTGTGCCTTAGTTTCCTCATCTGTAAAATGATCTAGAGAAAGAAATGGGAAACCACTGCGGGAAAACCCCAAACGGGGTCACAGAGAGTCGTAAATGACTGAAACAAATGAACAGCAACAACAAATTTGGATAGTGGAAAAGTCAGCAGAAAGCAATTAAAGTAGGATTGATGGGACTTAGCAATTGCCTGCCTATTGGGTAAGAGGGAGAGAGAAGAGCAAGAATGAAGAAAGTTTTAAGAAGGGCAGTTTCAGATGAGAAAATGACTTTTTGTCCATCTTGAGTGTGAGGTGCCAGAAAAACTGAATGGAAACCAAAGTGAGATTTTTTTTTTCCAAGCCCAATAAAGTCCCTGGTTTCTATGTAAATCAAGTAAGACTGCAAAGGCCCTAATAAAACCAGAGAATCTACAGATACCTTCCTTCCCAGCAACAAAAACCATGGCCTTCCTACAGTAGGATTGGAAAAAAGACAAACCAATTAATTTAGATACTCAGTTGATACTCAAAGCAAGGGATAGAAGTGTTAATGGTGATTGATATTGGTCTGAAATGTCATATAATAGAGGTGATCCCAGGACTATATCAATTTTTTTTGTCTCTCTTTAACACAGACTTTAAAAAACCTGGCATCTGGGTCAGCTAGGTTGATGGTGATAGAGATACAGAGAGCCCTATGGTTAAGAAAGCCCTAGGACAGTGCAGCAAGCAGCCACTTCATACTACTGTTCTATTTCAATGGCATCCCCATAAGTCTCTGGGGCTCTGGCTAAGGCTGAGGTAGTGATAGAGATCATTATCCATGTAAGAAGTATGGTTGTGAAAGGGATAGATAGACATCAGGGCAGAAGCATTGATATTAGCGATGCTTTTTCTTGAAGAAGTTAAAGGTGATTCAGGGCTGAGTAGATATTAAGTTTGAAGACCAGAATGGCAAGCAGCACATAGAGTTGACTTGGGGATAAGTGCCATTGACTCTTTCATCCACATTGATTCTCAATCTCATATCCAACTATTGTAATTTCTATTATATATCCTGATTAACTTTGAGCTTTTCTAGATAGAAATATTCTACTCCAAGTCTCTTCTTAGTGAGAAAATAGATACACTTGTGTATCTTGACACTTACCCCTAACAGTATCTAAAAATCCCCATGGTTGTAGAATCATATAATCCGGTACTATGTCCACTTGCTTAAAATATAAGCTAGCCAGAGCTCTAATATTGTATGTTCAGCATGCAAATGTTGGAAAAGAGATATCTTAATGCTTCAAGATAGAATGTCAACCCAAATGATTTAATCAATCAATTCCTTTTTTATTGACTTAAAAGAAAATGCCACTGAGTACTATCAATTAATAGGCTTTATACCTACTAATGGCTTGATGGGTTTCTAAGATGTTAAATATCACAGAGAGTAATCATTCGATTACAAGAAGCAGAAAACACGTTTTATCACTTGAAAATGAGATTCATCTTTAAAGCTAAGAATCAATGAAGAAGATTGATTTTAAAAGTGCCGGGTTAAATAGCTCATTAGTGTAAAAAAAAAAAAAATTCAGTCAAATTCTGAATTTTTCTCAGTAGAGCCTTCCACTCAAAGTAGATTCTTAAAAGGACATTTAACCCAGTTAAGAATAAAGGAGATATTGTCATTTCAAGAATC
This sequence comes from Sminthopsis crassicaudata, assembly GCF_048593235.1. Taxonomy (NCBI): domain Eukaryota; kingdom Metazoa; phylum Chordata; class Mammalia; order Dasyuromorphia; family Dasyuridae; genus Sminthopsis; species Sminthopsis crassicaudata. The sequence continues at coordinate 723,597,021 of NC_133617.1, forward strand.
ATAATGCTTGTTTTTATTTACATAATGGGTTTCTTTGCAGGAGAGAAATTAGTCTTTTTCTTTTTCATCCCAAAAAATTGAATCAGTACTATTGGATAGAAGTTGCAAAGAGGCTTCCTCAGCCCTACAACATTTAGAGGTAGCCCAAAGGGGAATGGGTTATATTGAGAGATCATGAGATCTTCCTTAAATGAAGTTCTCTTCCAGAAAACAAAAACAAAAACAAAAAAACCAACCAAACAACAACAACAAAAAACAAAACAAAAAAAAAAAAAAAAAAACTCAGATGGAAATTTACTGGTTATCTTTGTTTTCTTATTTTTAACTTTTTACAAGAGCTTCATCTTAGGGATATGGGTTAGACTGAATAGTCTCTAAAGTGCCTTGCAACTTAAAATCTTACAATTCTATGAGCTATTTTCAGCTGAACTATATCACCTAAAATCATGTTTTAAATTACATGAACCATGATTCCATTTTTCTTCATTTTCATTTATTATAATTACCTTGAATTAAGAAAATTATGTAAATACCATGCAACAGGACTTCCATAACAGGGCTCATGATGAAACATTGCATTTTCATTGATCTTGATGAAATATAAGAAGTGACGATAAAGATGATAAAAAGCCCCCATTTTTTGAAAGATTATTTCAGGATTCTCTCCAATTTACAACAAAATCATAGTCTTGCTTCTTTTTTTCTACACCTACACTAGAGAAAAGTCAACTCTATAAGTTTTTATTAAGCAGCTACTACATGGCAGACACTTTGCTGAGCACTGGAACACACAAAAAAGGCAAAGAGGTCCCTGCTCTCAAGGTGTTCACTGTCTCTTTCTTCGTGCTCAAACACGAATCACTTGTTTGGTTAGTCGGTTCAGCAGGAGTGTAAGGACAGCTTAGTCAGACACGAAACCATTTATATGATAGAGGTGTTGGCCATGTTGGATTCCATTGAGCATGACAGATCTATATTTATCCCACAGTTCCGTCAGCTGGGACTCTAGTAATTCTGAGTCCAAGAGGAAATCTTAACATACTAGAATGTGGAGGAAGGAAGAAGGGAGCTTGCAATATCTCAATTGTGGAAGCTGAGCACCAACATTGATTTTTAAAAATTCTCCAGAGCAAACACCTCATTACAAAACTAACAAAATGAAACATTAACATGAGAGTTAATGTTCAAAAACATGGTCCCCTGGCAGGATGCTTATTTGGTCTTGACTGACTGCCAACAACTCAGTTTTTTTTTATTTATTTGCACTCACAGCTACCTTAGAAGGATAGACTAGGAAGCAGGGACCTATGTAATCACTGATCAAACACTTATTTTACAAAGGGAGAAACTGAGGTTCAAAGAGGGTACTTAAGGTCATATCAATAATTGAAAACAGCCAAGATCAAAGCCAGAGCTCCAGTGCTGGTTAGTTCCCTTAGCATGTGATTACTTGATTTTTCTGTGAGAATTACTTTACCTCAAGCAAAAACAGCTGAAGGAAAGGAGAAAGAAGAGAGAATTGATAGTTCAAAGGTTAGCCCATGTTGCAGGGCTTCTAGCTCTCACTTCTACAAAAATTTTGGGGTGGGGAATAGGTTGAACCCCATGAAAATGATGGCATAGCAATGGAAGCCCAGAGGTTACAGAACAAGATAGTATTGATGAACAGAATACATCTGGGGGAAGCCCCAGGTTAGTTATCGAGGAGAAAAAAAAAAAAAAAAAACACCCTCATGGATGTTGATGTCTTAGAGAAAGTACCATTTACTCACCTCATGTCAGTTATATCTCTGTTGTAGGCTATCTGAGGCTCCCTCACTCCCTTCCCATGACAAAATATCCTTCTCCTCTATGGGAGATAGGGGCATTTGGGGAAAACCAATGATATGGAAAGTAGAACTTCTTCCCTCTTCTAATTTCAGCATATGGCTAGATCACCATTATCTTATTGTTAATAGGAATATTGAGGAAAATAATGTTTTCCCTTAAGTTTTAGGACAACAATAGAGTGAAAACCAATTTAAGCTATTCCGGGCGACTCTTAGGCTACTCTGGAAGAATCCAAGATATTCTGGATCCAGAAACAAGGCTCCATTTGGAAGTGGTAGTTTCCCCCCAAAAAAAAAGAAAAAAAAAAAAAGATTTAATTTCTTGCCACACAAGAGATCAGCTGTTCCCTTACTGTGGTTCAGGCATAGACAAAAGCACTGTAAAAGACTTTCAGAGCTCTTGCCTTTATTATTCTTATGGAGCACAGAATTCCTGCTTTATTAATAAAGGAGGTTGTCACAAAGAACAGCTTTGTGGAATTTCGGACGGTACACATCCGTTTTTATTGGCTTAGCTCTGTTATGAGCTCTTGGAGCTATTTATAATGTTGTTGCACTGAAAATTCCTTTCCATATTGTCATTCGTTCTCCTGGTCCAAAAATCTCCCCTCCAAATTAAAACAAAATCATAGTCTTTCTTCTTTCGTCTACACCTACTTAAAATCAATTGAAGCTGGCATCTCCTGGGAATGGGTCCATCTCGTCCACATCTGAGATGTCTCTCTCTTCCCAGCAGGGGGAGAAAATGATGCTCTGTTTGCTCTTGGAATTTCAGGCCATCCTTACTCCACCTTCTCTGTGGAACCAGAAAGCTGCTCTGCTCTTGTTCACTTTCCCTCTTCCTTCTTAAGACCATGGTCACTGTTCCCGTGAATCTCAGTAGTTTAATGTCCTTTCTTATTTTGCACATTTATTTAAAATGATTGATGCCTTTTTACCACTGTCATTTCCTAATATAGTCTACCCCATTAAACCTATCCTTGGAATGAAGAAATTAAGCAAAACCAATAGCATTGGCAAGATCCTTTACCCATAGTTCCTTCCTCTACTTAGAAGAGGGATATGTTTCCACATCTCTTTTCTGGGAACAAAGCTGGTTCTGGCAAGTAATCAGAGTTTTGCTGCTTTTCAGAGCTTTCTTATATGTGAGTGTGTGTATGTGTGCTATCTTTATCTTGTATATTTTTCTCTTGATTTTGCTTTCATTGTTCTAAGCCGGTTTATAGAAGTCTCTCCATATATATCTCTTTTCCTCTTATGAGTCAGTTCCTTCACGGCACAATCAATTTGTTTAGCTATTTCCCAATTCTCAAAAAGAACTCCCAATTTCTTTCCATAAAATGCTGCGATGGATATTTGGGTAGATAATGAGGACTTTTCATTTTCTGTTTGATTTAATGGGAATATATGTCAGTAGTGGGGCAAAGAGTATGAACAACTTAGTAGCATTCTATTCGTAATTCTAAATTGTTTTGTAGAAGAGTTGGATCAAGTGAGTTCCACCAATCACATAGTAGTGTGCCTATCTTCCCACAGTCCTTCCAGCCTTTATTGTTACTGTCTTTGTCACTTTGGGCATAGCACATAAGCTTCCTTCTTTTGCAGAATGGCATACTGCCAGCCACCAATATCATCTAAAATATACAGGCTAAATCGAGCATTTAACTAAGAACTATACTATAGCAAAAACAAGTTTCATTCTGCTGTTGAATCCATAGCTAAGCTACATTGTAAATTAAGAGCAAGAAGACATGAGTTGAAATCTGGCCTCAGATAGTTACTATTTGTGGCTCTGGGCAAGTTATTTAATCTGTCTGCCTTTGTTTTCTCAACTGTAAAATGGGAATAACAATAGCATCAACTTCTTAGGGTTATTATGAGGTTCAACTGCCTGAAACATAGTAGATGTTCAATAAATACTTGTTTTTTTTTTTTTTTTATGTCTTTTGGATTGACATTATCATCATCATATTTATGTATCATTTTAACATTTGTAAAGTGTTTTACTTGTGTAAATATGAAAACATGTTTAAATTTTTTCTCATCACTTCCACTCCATTGTCCTGAGACCCCATTATTAACCATTGTGGAAATGAAAGAAAAAATACTGGACTTTTAGCCATTTCCCAACTCTCAAGAAGAATTCCCAATTTTTTTCTAGATTTTTGCTATCAAACAATGCTACTATACACATTTGGGTAGGTAATGGGGACTTTTCATTTTCTGGTTGACTTAGTGGGAACATAGGTCAATAGTGGATCAAAGAGACACAGAGAAGAAAAAATATCTTTTTTATAAAGATCTGAGCAAGACTTCCCAATAATTTACCCCAAACCCTGGTGTATTACGGTAGGAGGAGAAATAGATTGATTTTTCTTTAAACTATATTAACTTCCATTTTAACTATATTACTGGAATGATAGTTATAAATGTACTTATGAAATAAAAGAACACTTTTCCTCAGCATCAGTGCTGAAGACCCTCTGGCCATCCCAATTCCATTCCTCTTCAGACATGGAATAAATAAACATCTTGAAGGCAGTGGGACCAAACTATTTTACCCAAGAATTACAAATTCTTAAATTCAAATCTCACATTACAAATAATCTTTGTTACTCCCCCCCCTTCCTTTGGGAAAAATCTAAAAATTTAAAAATATAGAATAATTATTACTCATTATAGCAAATAGATCAAGGCCTAGAAGAAATTTGCTTCCCAAATTTTATCTTTCAAATATAAGGGCAGAAATAATCTTCCATGCGTTTATAAGTGTTCATTTGCATTAAGCAAATGATGGTTATATTAAGTCCACTGACTTCAATTGTCCTCCAAAGAGGTGAGCTTGGCTGAATGAGTTAATTCTCTGGAATTGAAACTGCTAATGGGCCTTGGGGGAATTGAAAAACAAAATTAAAAGTGTTTTTCCACATTCAGAGTGATCAGAAGAGAGTTGCCTTAGGTACTTCATTTTTCAGATACTGTCAAATTCAAAGATTTTATTCTAAAAATAATTACAGAAAAATCTATAAAGTGCATTTGGTTTTGACAGAACTGCAGTGTACAAACTTCTTTTGTCACTTCTTTGACTTTACACATATTTTCATATAGGTCACAAGGCTAACTTTTCAAGTCTTGGGAATAAAGAAGGGCTCATTTGCTTTCTTTAGGACTGGAGGGGAGAATTGGCAATTAGCCAACGAATTCACCCATTCAGACAACTAATTTGGCTGCCCCCATTTTGGTTGTCAACACAGTTGAAACTCACAGAACAGCAACCAATATTTAAATTCTCTCCCAGGTGTGGAGAGATGGTTAAAGAGGAAATCTGAGGCAAGGCTCTAAATCATTCCTCAGTTTACATTAAATACCAGCTGACTCTAACTTAAATAAAAAAACATTTATTAAGTGTCTTCTGCATGTCAAGCATTATGCTACATCTGCAGACTCAAAGAAAAAAATTCAAAGCTCTCAAGGAACTTATATTTTACTGTTTCAAGAGTAAGACAACTAAGTAAGTAGTTGTCTTACTATTTATTGAGAAACTTCAGGGTTCATTGACTCGACATTCAATACATCAGATTTATATTTATTAAATATCTAACATGAATAAGGGATCATGGTGAATGATGAAAATAGAAAGATTCATGAAAATTCAACAAGCTTTTATCAAAGGTTGTGTATCACAGAATAGAGATAGCTAAATTTTGTAGTGGACAGAACATTGGCCTTGAAAGGAAGAAAAACAGAATTCAAATGTGACTGGTAGTGCTTAGTAGCTTTATGACACTGAATAAATAACTTAACCACTGTTTGTCTCAGTTTCCTTACCCGTACCATTACAATAACAATACTGCCTAAATCCAGGATTTTTGTGAGGATCAAATGAAGTTATATTTGTAAAGTACTTAGCACAGTGCCAAGCACCTAGTAAGTACTTAATAAAATGCTCCTTCCTTTTCCTTCCTTATCAGACCCTTCGGGACAAACAAAAAATGAGACAGTTCCTACGTTCAGAGAACATATCTTTGACAGAGCAACTGAAAATATCAAATATGTGCAGAATAATTCAGAAATGTGTCATTGATATTTTCTATTGTCATCTTTCAAATGGCAATTGTGATGTTTAATTGAGAGCTTATTGTGTGAAACTAGTAAGATATTACTAGGTGTAAAGTGCTTTGTAATCCTCAAAGTTCTTTGTGTCAGTTATTATTACCTTTGTATCTTATTTGTATCTACTTCTACCTATATATAAATTTAAATATTCTTTCCCCATCTAGAGTGTAAGCTTCTTGAAGGAAGGGACTATTTTTGTTTTTTTCATAGCTGACAACATTTAGCAAAATTCTAGATACACAATAAGTATTTAATCATTGATTTTTGATTAGTTCATTGATGGATCAGCATGATAATAGGAAATCCATTTAGCCTATTTGAGCCTCAATTTCCTTTTCTGTTAAATGAACATAACAATACCTTTAGCATTTACCTCCCAGGATTTGTTGAGAAAATCAACTAAGGTCATGTATTTAAAGTGATTTTGTAATCCTTAAAGTGGCATTTAAAAACTGGCATTATTATCAAAGGAAGAGGAAAGACTCAGAAATGATACCAAAAATTAGATCATGCTTCTTTGAGAAAACAGTAGTATAAAAATTAGGAAGTTAAAAACAGGAGTTCATTTCTGAAGAAAGATGATGGTCTGCTGTTACTTACCTAGTATTGTCTGTCTTAAGGGCAATATCTTTCTCTGGCAAGTCCCCAAGCTAGCAACTCAGCCCCATATGTTGCTCTCTAGGAAGAGTTCCCTATTTTTCTTCCATGTACCCCACTCCTTCTGCCTGCCATGGATGGCAGCTTTTTCTGTTCTCCCATCTCACCAGTTACTATAGGGATTTCCCAGCCACCTGGAGAACTTGGAAGGAGAATGGGGTTGAATTCTCAGGGTGGGACACACTTAGTGAATGTTGTCTGGACAGGTTCCCCATTTGGATTGCACAGATGCAAAGGACACTACCCATAAAACAAAGAGTACGTGACATGGATCCCAAGAGAATATGGTTTCAGACAGTTGAGAGGCAATAGAGAAAAGAATAGAAAATGCAGCTCAATATCTCCAAGGATTTTCCCTCTGAAAGAGAAAAAAAAAATTCCCAGGGACATTTTCTTGGCAGGCCTACTTAACCTGCCCTGCCTGATTGCCCTCTATAGGCTAATCTGTTCTGCTTTGCTTGATTGGCCTCCAAAGAATGCTTTCATGGTCCTGATTGGCTAATACAATCATCCTGGCTATTGTATGTTAACAAGGTAAAGCTTCTCAGGGGCTGTTCTGCAGGGACTCACCTGGCACCTTGCTCTTGTTAACTCTTACAGTGTCAAAAGTTCACCTGGCCATGTGTTCCTTTTCAAAGTCCTCTGGTTGGGATCTGATTTGACTCAAAACCCTGGAAAGACAGCAGTCATCCTGGCTATAACCATGCTGATCACCCTAGGTAAAGGTCAGCTACCCTGAAGGAAAAAGAGAAATTTAGGATTCACTTTTGGTGGGAACTGGAGTTTTGAAAGCTTTTGGAGATTAAAACAATATATATCAGTTGATAAATCATAAGTATTTGGAATTGACCTCTGTTACTTAGTATATTGTGCACTTACAGCTACTCCACCCAGCTCTCCTCACTTAAAATATACTTAGGACTTAGGATTCATTAGATCTACTTGACTAAAGGCATGCTAATTTTTCTGCTATAAAACAACATTTCCCTTGACCTTTACATCTTATTAAATTCTTGCATCTCTCCCCTCTTCTTTACAATCCAACTTCTCAGAAGAATAGTATACCCTAGCATTTCCTAAATTGTATGCTAGTGGTTCTCTTGGGACAGACATGGAATTATTATAAGGAGTCCATGGCTTTTCTGATCATGTAACAACATTTCCTCCAATCTTCATGACTTCCCCAAACTCCAAAATAGTAATTATGAACAAGAAATGAACCAATTTCAGTTATTTACATCATCTGAGATGCTAATAACTCAAATAAAGTTTAAAAATGAACTAATAAGGGAAAACTTTAATAATCCCTAACTCACTAAATATTCCCTACCCCATAGCGCATGTGGGTGGGGCTGAAACAACTGACCCAAAGGCTTTTAATAGACAACTATATATACCCCCTCTATTCTTCAGATGGTAGGGAAAATCCAAAGGCAGAAAGAAGCTTGCTTTGACTGGGACAAAAGCACAGGAAAACTGTGTGAGAGTTCAGTCTGAGAAATGGGCCACAATGGGAAATGGGCTGGAACGTGTGTGAGACGAGTGACATGCGTGACATTTCACTAACCTTGAGGGAAAGACCTGAATAAAACAATTAAAGCTGATTTTTCTATCAGGATTTCATTTGAAACAGAGACTAAGAGAGGTGAAATGTGATTTGCTGATATAGAAGAAAGTTGGGAAGACTTTAAGGTCTTTAAGGTTTTAGGAAAACCACTCTGACAGAAAGTCAGAGAGTGAACAATAGGGAAAAATAAAAGAGGGGGGAGAATAAAAATTCTAAAGATTTCAGGAAGAAGAAAACTCAGTAAAAACCATAAGCATAAAAAGATAAACCAACAGGTTAGATATTAAAAAGTGGAAAGGATCTTGCCTCCATATCAGCTAAAGCAATCTATAACAATACTGTAAGACAAAGACAAATAAATTTATAGCAATTGAGGTAGAGAACCCAAGAGATATAGAACATGGTAGGATATTACCGAAAATTTAAAAGAGAAATGTTGTAAAACCAGAATTGATGGTTTGAACAGTAAAAATACTTAATAGAAGAGTAAACTTTGAATCCATTTTTGCAAATCTCACCACAGAAACCAAAGAGAGACTAAATGATTGGGAATGTAAATGCACAGAGATGGAGGGCAACATGATAGAGGAGAAGCAAAATAATAATAATAATAATAATAATAATAATAATAATAATAATAATAATAATAATAATAATAAATACAAAGAAAGAAAAGAAAAGCCAAAAAAAAGGCAATAAAATTAAAAGAAAACATGCTCTGTGTACAAATAAAACATTTTGATCTCAAAGATATTGATAAGGTTTAGATTTGGGAACCAAAATGAGATTAGGGTTTCTGGTGGCCAAAGAGTTAAATGATAAGGTCTAGTGGCAGGTTCAGGGTTCAGGGAACCAAGTAGACAGGTTTGGCTCCCTTGCATCCCTTGGGATTTAGTGCAAGGATAGGGAGTTTTGGAGACTCCTTTTCTGGTGCAGAGGTTCTCTGTAAAGGAATTTATAGACCCCAAAACCTAGATTGATAAAAAAGAGGTTTATTATGGGGATTGGAAGTAAGGTTAGAAATCCTGATGGAGAGGCATAAAGTCTTGTTAAGGAAATAGGTAAGGATAAGGAAGGGATAACACTGGAAAAGAATATTATTCCAGTGGGTAGATCTATGGAAAATGGAGTTTTGAACTGAGAATGCAGTTCTCAGTGGACAGAAGGTCCTGGCAGAAAAGGGAGCTGCCAAGATCCATCTGCCTAAGACCTTAATTGATGGAAGCTCATTATATTGGCTGTCTTGGTGGGGGTTGGGAAAATTGAGCAGATCAGAACCAGGAGTGGCTCAGATCCAGTGGGGGCGGGACAAGCCCAGATCTCCTATTGGAATTCAAAGGGATGCTTTTGACCAGGATTTATGAATCAAAGTCCCAGGAAAGACAACTTTTTTTTCTGGAGAGGATATGTCTCAGCCAGGTGGGACTGAGAATCTGAAAGGAATCACAGATCAATAGGAAATATAGTTTGTTAAAGGGACTACAACCTGCTTCAACATGATACATCAAGTCAATTTACTGATTATAGACCTCCCAAAAGAGCAAAAGTAAAAATAAAAATAAAAATCTGAACATTATAATGCAAAACAACAACAACAAAAACAAGAAATCTGCCCAGACTTTTGAAAGCAGAAATCAAAATGCCAATAAAGAGAATACAATGATTTTTTCCAGGAAAAACAAACAAACCATGTGTTGCAAAATCCAGTGTTAAACTTAATAATTTAAATGACAAACAATAAATTCTAAAAGCTACCAGAAGAAGGAACTTAAAACGTGAAGAAAAGGAAATTTGAATAATTTAAGACAATTCTGCATCCACCAGAAACTGCAAGAAGGAATGAAAGAGTGTGCTCCAAAGAGTAAGAGAGTTCAAAATGAAATCTGAAGTAATGTACCCTGCAAACCTGAGCCTTAGAATTAGTGAAAATAACAACAACAACAACAAAACTTGGACATTTAAAAAGAGAAGCATTTGAATTATCTCTAGAAAGAAAACCAGACTTTGCTTTTCAAATACCCTAGACAACAGAAATCTTAGAAAGCTAAACAAATATAGAAACTAAGAACAACCACAAAATAAGAACAGAGAAATCATTAAGAGACTGCTTTCTAAACGTATACAAGAACAAGAGGGTGAAAGTGATGTGGGTTGTGGTCCCTTTAAGAAACTAATCCTTTCAGATGGATTTATTCCTTTCTGATTCCCAGCCCCTCCTAGCTGATGCATTAACAATTCAAGAAGCTAGGACCTTTGATTCACAAATTCTGGTCAAAAGCATCCCTTTGAATTCCAATAGAAGATCTGGGCTCTCCCAGCCTCCTTGGGATCTGAGCCAACTTGGGACTCCACCCATGGGCCCCTTTTGCTAAATCTCTCATTATAAAAGAGCCAAGCTGGAGTCCTCTCTTGGCAGAGGTTCCAAACATGCCAGCCTTATGCCTGGCATGCCAAGGATCTCTGTCCACTGGAACACTGCTTCCAGTGCCCTCTTATCTCTACCTTCACCTTTTACTAACTAGACTTTAACTTTACTTCCAGACCCCATAATAGACCTCTTTAATCAATCTAGATTTTCAGGTCTATAAATTCCTTTACAGGGGACTCTTGCGCTGCCACTAGATCTCATTTAATTCTGAATCTTTGCGCCGAATCCAAAGAGGTTGCAGGGGTGCTCTATTTGACTCCCTGTACCCCAAACCTGCCACTAGACCTCAATTAAACCCTAATTTCATTTAGGTGCCCCCAATTCTAGACCTCATCAAAAGCAGAGGTAAAATCTAATTAATTGCAAGTCAAGACATCATCTTCTTGAAGTCATTGGTCCTCTTTCAGAAGGAAGGACAAGTAACAATTTATAAGTGGCAGTACCCAATGGGACAGTTTCATTTGTACAATTCTGCCCTTTTCTTCCTCCCTCTCTCCCTCCTTCCTTTTCTCTCTTCTTCCCTAATTAATTATTCTATCATTTAAAAAATGGAACAATTAAATCTTTTGCCCCAAGTAGTTTTATTTATTATTCCTTGAAACTTTGCACTGGAAACCCAGGCTTAGATAAGCCTATTGGAATTCAATTGGAACTATTTGATCCTGCCTTAAATCCTAATCATTTTGGCATTCACAGAAAGGCGAACAATAGATCTTAGTCTTTGGGTTTTGAGGGCCCTGAGTGTAAATAGTAATAGTAATTGTTTCTCTTCAGGTCAGAAACCCAGATTTTTTTTTTTTTTTGAATTTTTTTTAGAATATGTAAAAGAGACTACTTTGTTGTTGCTGCTGCATTTCTTACCTCCTCTTAATCCTTGATGGAGTCTTAGACATACAGATTTGAGGAAGACCTTCATTTAAAAAGGCCTTCTCAGTCATCCTGATCTGTCTTAGCTCTGAACTTTAATGGTTCTAGGAGACAGAGTGAGGCTGGTGACTCTGAACAGTTCAGATTCACTTGAACCCAATTCCCTTCTAAATTAACACATCACCTTCCTGATATCATTGGTTCTCTTTGAGAATAAAGCATAACTACTGTATTCCCAAAAAATCATAAAACATGGAAAAGGCCCTCCATGTGCAAAAATATTTGTAGCAGCTCTTTTTGGGGTAACAAGAAATTGGAAAATAAGTACATACCCATCAATTAGGGAATCGCTGAATAAGTTATGGTATATGAAGGTAATGTAATTGTTCTATTAAAAAATGATGAATGAAGCTGATTTTAGAAAAGCCTGGAAAGATTTATACACATTGGTACAGAACAAGGAAAACATACAGAAACAGCAGGATTGTGCACGGATCAGCTGATAGACTTGGTTCTTCTCAGTGGTTCAGTGATCCAAGGCAATCCCAAAAAACTTTGGATGGAAAATGACTTCTGTATCCAGAGAGAGAATTATGAATACAGATCAACATGTGCATTTTCACCTTTTTTTTCCTTGTGGTTTTTCCCATTTGTTCTGATTTCTCTCTCTCAACAAGACACAACAAAGAACATGCTTTATATGTATAGAAAAAAAAAAAAGTTTTTACATTGTAACTAAGGAAAATAAAAATAATAATGAAAAAGATTATGAAGTAACAAACAATAATGAGACAAGGGTGACAACAAAAATCAAATAGAAGTCACAGTTGAAAAACAAGAATGAAGCATCATAAATTAATCCCATAGCACTTTACCTAGAGGGAAAACAGGTTTTATTGCTATTGGAGGTTTGTTTTTGTTTTTGTTTTGGTGGGGGGAGGGTGGCCTTAGGGTGGGGTGGGGAGGAGATCAGGTTGCACTGTGGGAGAGAGTACATAAAAGAGGAGTGGGAAAGGGGAAGATAGAAAAGAATAAGTAATATTTTCTAATCAAGTCAAAGATAAAAATAACTCTGCTGATCTTTCAGAAAGATAGGACTCTATAGGAGAATGGATGAAGAGGGATAGAAGAGATTGAAAAAAAATGGAAAAAGGAGAAATTTCAATGGTAAGAGTGGTACCACTGATTAATGTTCCTATTGGTATAGAGAGACAGAGAGACAGAGACAGAGATAGAGAGATGGAAAAAGAGAGAAAGAGAGAGAGACAGAGAAAGAGAGGAAGAGAGACAGACAGAAAAAAGAGAGAGATTCTAAATAGCAAGACTGGGACCTTACAATTGATATTATCTTCAGAGATTTGGGGCTCAGATTCTCTACACATCCTGTATCAGGAGAAGGGTAATCAGATCTCCTAGGGACTGACATTTAGAAGAGTGGGAAGGCATGTATACAGAGAGAAGATACTGAGGCAAATGAAGAAAAAACAAAACAAAAATGAAGAGGTCAAGGGTTAATAATAAATTGTACAATTGGATATATAGAGTACTTACTATTGGGAAATATCCTATCACCTGAAAGAATTGATATTTCTAAAAGTGAGGTGCAACAATACCAAAAAAGATACAAAAATGATGAGGTCCTGAATAACTAAGTGAGATTGATGGCACAGTGGATAGAGCAATGGAGCTGGAGTCAGAAGAACCTGAGTTCAATTTGACCTCAAACACTTAATGCATAGTTTTGTGACCTGGCCAAGTCACTTAACCCCAAGTGCCTTAAAAAAAAAAAAAAAAAAAAAAAAAAAAAAAAAAAAAAACATAGACAATAAATTGATATTGATATAAAATTAATATACTTCAAATACTAAACTATAAGAAAACACAGACAGTAATAAGATAGTAGCAGGAATTTTGATGTCCCTTTTCCAGTTTTGAATTAGTTGAACAAAAAGAGAAAAAAAGGGAAAAAATAGAATTGAGCAAACTGCTGGGAAACCAGAGCTAAAAAATTTATTGTGTCTTTTTACATGAGACTGCTAAAGCATACACACAGATACACACACACACACACACATATGTATATATATGTTTACTGAACCAGGAGAAATTTTTTTTTAATTGGCCATATTTTAAAGCACATTGAAAATACAACAGTTACTACTGGGTTTATATGCCAAAGAGATATTAAAGAAGGAAAAGGGACCTGTGTGTGCCAAGATGTTTGTGGCAGTTCTTTTTGTAGTGGCGAGAAACTGGAAAACAAATGGATGTCCATCAATTGGAGAATGGTTGGGTAAATTGTGGTATATGAATGTTATGGAATATTATTGCTCTGTAAGAAATGACCAACAAACGGAATACAGAGAGGCCTGGAGAGACTTACATCAACTGATGCTGAGTGAAATGAGCAGAACCAGGAGATCATTATACACTTCAACAATGATACTGTATGAGGATGTATGCTGATGGAAGCAGAAATCTTCGACAAAGAGAAGATTTAATTCAATTCCAATTGATCAATAATGAACAGAATCAGCTATACCCAGAGAAGGAACACTGGCAAATGAATGTGGACTACTTGCATTTTTGTTTTTCTTTCCAGGTTATTTTTACCTTCTGAATCCATTTTCTCTTGTGCAACAAGAGAACTGTACAGATCTTCACACACATATTATATCTAGGATATACTTTAACATGTATAAGACTGCCTGCCATCTAGGGGAGGGGGTGGAGGAGGGAAGGGAAAAGTTGGAACAGAAGTGAGTGCAAGGGACAATGTTGTAAAAATTACCCATGCATATATTCTGTCAACAAAAAGCTATAATTAAAAAAAAACAACAACAGATATAAAAGAGTAGAAATAGCACATACATTCTTTACAGAACATAATGTAATAAAAAATTTATTACAGGAAGCACAAACAATAGAAACAGTCTTAAATGGAACATTTACAGTGAATGTTATATAATGAGCAGATCAAAGAACAAATCATTAAAACAATGAAGAATTGTGTGAAAGAACTCTTCTGGGATTGAGCTATGGAGCCTTCAGGAGAAAAATCATATCCTTATACATGTGAATTAACAAAATAGAAAAGAAAGGTGATTGATTAATTGAATATGCATTTTTAAAAATTAGAAAGTAAGAAGTCCATGAATTGGCTTGTGGATCTGTATATAAACACCCAATGCTTCTACAGGTTCTATTTTTAAAGTTTGTGTAGATTGGATTTTGATTGATAGAATACCAATTCATTTGAAAGGATTGCTGAATTAATGGTAACTTTTTTTATTGCACATTTTTTAAAATCAGCAAATATTGATAGTATAAATGCATTCTTTATTGGCAGGAAAGGATCTGTAAAACCCTTTTGTGATATTCAAAGCGGTTCCTTATGTGCAAAGATTAGGAACCACCAGTTGATGCCTGCTGCATTCTTTATCACTTATACTACAAAACCCTCTGAAATTTTGATGTTGTTCCTACCATTCTACTGAAACAATATTTTTCCTCAAATTAGTTACTTCCTTATTGATTTATGCAGAGACCCTATACTGGTCAATGGCATACTGCAAAGAGTTCAAGATTTGAAGCAAATATTGAGTAGTTCAGTTTTTGGACCAATGGCTGTTATCATCATTCCACATATACCAAACAGTGGTTTTATCTTTTCTTCTTCTATTTCTAACATAGCTCTAACTACTTACCATACTTCTTTTTTCCCCCCTTAGTATTAATTTTTAGCTTCAGCTCAGGTCTTTGGAGCTTTTAATAATACAATTCTTATCTAACAAAGTTACTCTTCTGTATTTATACTTAGCTTCCTAATATAGTATATCCTAGATATAATATGTGTGTGAAGATCTGTACAGTTCTCTTGTTGTACATTTGTTTTTAAAAATTTAAATATGTTTACAACCACATTGGAAACTTTTGCACATTCTTCTGAGTCCCTTTTATCAGAATCATTTCTGCTTGTGGCTTCAGAATTCAATTCTAGAATATTTCCCATCCCTCTTGGATTTGCTTCCCTTGCAACTGGATCCTACCTATCTTTTATTTATTTATTTTTATTCTTTGAAATCTGCTCCCTTAAAATGTAGGGTGTATGTCCTTTTTTCTATTACAAATTTTGATGAGGTGATCTTTTGCTCTCAAAGTGACTATTGTTTGTTTGTTTTTTAAGTAACTATTAATTATTGGAAGCATTCAGAAAGTGATTTCCTTTGACACTTGGAAATTAAGGATAAAATATTCTTACCTTTTCAAAGTCAAATCTCAATCATGAATCTCTTCTCCAAAAATTGCAGATCTGCTTACTAACTGGAATTTATCTTCTTACTTCAGCATCTCTGGTTTAGCTTTTTCTTTGTCTTTCTTTTTTTTTTTCCTTCTTCTTTTACTCATACTTGGTGCCTTGGTATAGAAAAATCTGAGTCAATAGTTTTTTAAAATATTTTACTTTTTTTCAAATTACATATAAACTTTATTAAAATTTACTTTTTAAAATTTTTGAGTTCCTAATTCTCTTCCACTTTCTATGCCCTTAACCTTCATTTTGGAGGCAAGCAATTTTATATATACATGTGCAGTCATGCAAAGCATTTCAATATTAGTCATATTTTGAAAGGAAACACAGAGCAAAAAAAAATTTCAAGAAAAAAATAAAGTATGCTTTGATCTATATTGAGACTTCATCAGTTCTTTCTCTGGAGGTGGCTAACATTTTTCATTATGAGTCCTTTGGAATTTCCTTACATTATTGTATTGCTTAGAATAGCTAAGTCATTCATCATTGAGCATTCTTTACTATGTACTATTATTGCATGCAATATTATCCTGGTTCTGTTCACTTCATTTTATATCAATTAATGTAAATTTTTCCAGGTTTTCTGAAAGCATCCTGCTTATCATTTCTATGAGCATAATTATATTCCATCATATGCCGTGACTAATATAGCCATTCTCCAATGAAGGGGCATCTCCTAAATTTCCAATTCTTTGTCACTAAAAAAGAGCTGCAATAGATATTTTTGTATATATAGGTATGTTTCCTTAAAAAATAAAAAATGCAGGCCTTGTAATACCATTTTTGGGTAAAAAGGTATGCATAGTTTTGTGCTAAGTTTTAACTTTTTTCTACTGAATAGTTGCATCAGTTTGCAACTTTAACAGTGGATTTAGTGTCCCAACTTTCCCACATCCTCTATAACATTTATCATTTACTTTTCCCTGTTATATTAGTCAATTTGATAGGAGATACATGGTACCTCAGAGTTGCTTTAATTTGAATTAATAGTGATTTGGAGCATTTCCCTCACCCATGACTATCATATACTTTAATTTCTTTTTCTGAAAACTTTCTACTTATATGCTTTGATTATTTGTCATTTGAGTAATGACTATAAATTTGACTCAGATCTCTATGTATTTTGCCATACAATTTTTTCTCCTAGTTTTCTGCTTTGCTTCTAATTGTGGCTGCATTTGTTTTGTTTGTTCTAAACTTTAAAATTTCATATAATCAAAAGTATGCATTTTAGTAACTTGGAATGTTATCTCTTGATTGGTTATAACTTTTTTCCCCCCTTATCCATTGGTCTGACATATAAGCTGTTCCATGTTCCTGTAATTTGTGCATGGTATCACTAAATCATTACCTGTTTTGGTCTTATCTTTAATATAGTGTGAGATGTTGAACTGTAGCCAATCTCTGCCAAATTGCTTTCTAATCTTCCCAGCAGTCCCTGTAAAAAGTGAATTCTTATCCCCAAAATTTTGGTTTTTGTATTTATAAAACTCAACATTACTACAGGCATTTACTATTGTATATGATTTATCTAATCTCTACCACTGATTCAGCACTCTGTTTCTTATCTGGTACCAAATTGTTTTGATATTTACTACTTTATAATGCTATTTTATATATGTTATAGCTAAGTCACCTTCCTTCACAATTTCCTCATTTCTTCCCTTGAAATTCTTGATCATTTGTTCTTTTGTTATTAATTTTTTCTAGTCCCATAAAATAAGCTTTTGGCAGCTTAATTGTTATGACACTGAATAAGTAAAGTAATTTAGGTAGTATTGTCATTTTTGTTATTGGCTTAGTCAATAAGCAATACTTTTCTAATTGTGTAGATCTGAATTTATTTGTGAAAATGAGTTCTTTAATTGTATTCATAAAGTTTTTAGCTTTGTCTTGGTGGGTATGTTATATTTTCTACAATGATTTTAAATGAAACTTCCTTTTTATGCCTTTCTGCTATACTTTGTTGGTAATATATAAAAAACTCTGAGGATTTATGTAAGTTTATTTTAGATCCTACAACACTGCTAAAGTTGTTCATAATTTTGGCCATTTTTTAGTTGATTCTCCAGGATTCTCCAAGTGGCAATTGTTTTATAGCTTTTTCTCTTCTTAGATGTTACTTCCTCTAGTTTTGCTTTATTCTTTCCTTATAGTACCTCTTCTTCTCAGTGATACTAAGCTGTATAGGTAAATGTGGTTTTCTGTCCCTTTTCTTTCTTAATTTAAAGTAGGAGTTTTTTATACTTTTTGTGTGTCTGGGATTTTGGTGAGTTTGACAGTCTGATAAAAATCCATGGACTTCTTAGAATGTGTTTTTTAAATATTTAAGTAAAATGTATAAGATTGCAAAGAAAACTATATTGAAAAAGAATTATCAAAGTATTTTTAAGTAATGGATTTTAGGTTAAGAAACACTGCTTTAAAGCAATTTTGATTGAATTCACAAATCTTTAGGCAAATTTTTACTGTGACTTGTTCAGCATCCTCTATTCTTTGCCAAGAGCTCATCATTTCTATATTAAAAGTTATTGGTCAGAAATCCAAATGCTATTCTCAGATACTATCTTCTTAAATAGATAAATGTTCATTTACCAAATCTACTTTTTTTTTGTTTGAATATTCTTCCTTCAATTGGCAGTAAATCGAACCATTATATATACTATAGTAATATTATACTTCTGTAATAACCTTCTTAAAATTCAGCATCTGTCCCCTTTTTGGGGCCTTTTCACCTGGTTTGCACATCTTAAGAAAAATCCATTATGGATTTTTAGCTTTATGCATTTCCACTTTATCTCTACCATATTCCTCAAGTTCTTTTTGAAATCTTTATGCTAAACTTCAAAAGCCAAACTAAGATCTAGCCAAAGCATTTTTGACTTCAGTTGAAGGGTTCTGTATTTGTGAAATCATTAATTGTGGAAATGTAAACTTCAGACTGTCATGATTGTCATGGTTGAACTACTCATATTCCTATGAGTCAGAATCAAAGACAGAGTTACAAGCAATACTGTTCTTTATCAACAATACTATTTCTCTTGGGATTAGGTTTATACGTTTATACCAAATGATGGCATCCAACACAATTTTTTCTTAGCCCTATTCTTGGGGAGGAAACTTTTAACATCATGTTTACCTTTCTGCTACAAGACACAGAGCAATAATTTGCTCTTTCATCATTTCATTGATAGATTTAAATATCCATAACATAAAATACCTTTTCAAAAATAAGTCTTTTAAACATATGAACTGAACAATCATCCAGAAAAAAAAAATCACAGAAAGAACAATAGGAGACAAATCTGAGTGAGGGGGCTATTGTCTTTTCAGCCAAAAATCTTAATTAAAATGAAAAATCTTTCAGAGCCCCTGAATGGTTACTTTCTGACTTAGATTTGAATAAAATATTTTAAAGAAGAAAATAATGTTTGCTTACATTATGACTGATGGTAGAATATGACCAACAAAAAGGTGATCAAAGATTAAATTGGTGGGTACTGAATAACTTTTAGTTTAATGACTTTTTAATTGATTTGAAGAATTCTTTTTTTTTAAAAAGATCTTTTCATTGTCTGGATCCATGTTTCATTGCTTAAAAGGAAGACACACATTTGCATTATTTATATTTGGTCTCCCATGCTTCAAATTTCATTTCCAATCATGTCACTTCCAATGAATTTGTTTTCATTACTTAGATAACTTATAATTTATAACATGATTTTAAAATGTTTTAAGCTCATGTATTATGGAGTTTTTCCTTTTTTTGCTGCAATAATTAATTATTAAACAATTTTAAGCAAACAAACATATTTGGTCTACACAAAGAAATGTTTCCAAAGGACTTTTTGTTATTTGGCTGCAGAAATTTCTGGATTCCTCAAATTAACTACTATATTGGAAGCAAAAGGGGATTGAAAATATGATGGTACTCTTTATACTTTTATATACTAAAGATAGTGAATCTTTATACTTTTTCAGGTTACCTACAAGATGACAACATAACTAGTTGAATAATGAAACATTTAAGTAGCCAACTGCTTTCTCCAGACAACCAATTTGCCCAACTTGTCATTAAGTTTATTTTTTGGGGGGGTTATATTTCTTTAACTGAAGTGATAGATGGATGTACATACATAATTTTCTTAATTTCTTTTTTTTAAATGTAGCTCAATTGATTTGTACTTCTACTTTTGATATTTATTCAACAATTACATGTAATAAACATCTTGATTATCTGCTGTTAACACATTTGGGGTATAAAGATCTCAGAAAGATAAAGTATGTATTTGGCTTATAACCAAATAAACTGATTCCTAACTTAATAATAAAAATATGAATTCAATTCAACTTAAGAAATATATATATATATAGTAAACTCCATATGCAAAGTACCAATTTAATAATAAAAAATTTATAAATTTCTGTCCTGGAGTTCATATATTCTATATAGTCAACTATGAACTTATTTATACTATACTATAAATTATTCTATAATGTGGCATAAGTGATTTCATATTGGACCATAGAGGAAAGAATGTACAATGCTAGTCATCAACTGTGGAATTGCTCCAGAAATTATATTATATGAATATAATAGAATGCTATTGTGCTTTAATAAAGAGGAAGGAGATGATAGAAAAACCTGGGAAAGACATACGAACTGATATAGAGTGAACTGATTACAACCAGGGGGAAAAATATATTAAAAATGCTTAAAACTAGGGAAAACTTCACAGAGGAAATTTTCCAAAGCTGACCTTGAAAGAAGATAATGATTTAGAGGAGCAAAGTAGAAAAGGCTTTGCTTTTTTAATTTGAAAAATGATTTATAGAAGTGCTAGATAAAATGTTATTTGGGGAGTTGAATTAGTAGTTCAGATTTTCTGCAATATGATGTGTGTGAAGGGAAGGAATATGAACCAAATTTGGAATGATAAATTGGAGTCAGATTGTAAGGCATTTTAAAAGTCATGGTTGGCCATTTAATTCTAAATGCAACATAGAGTCACTGAAGTGGGGGTAGTGGGAAGGTAGGTGAATCTTCACAAGAGTGAACCCTTTCCTTATTTGAAAAGCTGAATGAACTAGAATGATGGACCTGTGAGAAGGAAGAAGGGCAGGGATATAAATGATGTTGAGGAAGTAGAATGAATATGAAATAGCAAGTGATTAGTTACAGATAGAATATATCAAGGGATAAGAAGAATCTTCAAAGTTACATAATTAGGTGTCTAGGAGGAGGATGATACCCTGGAATGGGGGTAACCTTGGAAGATATTTTGGTTTAGACAGGAAAATATATTTACTTTTAGACACCTAAATTTTTACATTGAATATAAAACTTTTAGCTTTACAAGTTGCTTTCTTCATAAACCCCTATGAGATAGATAATACAAATCTTATTATCTCTATTTTACAGAGGAGGAATAAAATCTGATAAAGATGAAAATTGCTTTCCTTAGGTCACATAATGAGGGAATACTTGGCCAAATTGATTCAAATTCAGACTTCCAGTTTTCTTTCCAACGAAACCACATTGCTGTGAATTTAATTATTTCCCAAAATACTTTTTCATCATGTTGAGTTATTTCAGTCTTGTTTGATGCCATTATTAGACTGTGTGTTGGTATAGGTATAACTGAGCTATATAATTTTGGAAACAGTGGAGCATTTTTTGCTTGTTTTGTTATTTTTTTACCAGCATTTCAACAGCACTTAGAACTCTTTTCTCTCTTCACTTTTGAAAGAATATCAGATGTTTATTAATTCCAATACTAGGCAAACTATTTAGAAAAATAGAGAAAGTAGGAGTCTTAATAATTTCCTTTTTGACACAGATATAGTGCTGATGCCTAAACTAGGTAAGGTCAAAATAGAGAAAGAAAATTATAGATCAGTTTCTCTAATGAATATTGATGCAAAAATCTTAGAATATTAGCAAAGAGGATAATATATTATGTCCAAGTAGGATTTGTACCAGGAATGAAGGGTTGGTTCAATATTAGAAAAACTATTTACATAATTGAGTATATCAATAACCGAACTAATAGAAATCATATGACTATCTCAATTGATATAGAATGCGAAGCATTTGACAAAATCCAACACCCATTTCTATTAAAACATTAGAGAACATAGGGATAAATGGAGTTTTCCTAAAAATGATTAGTAGCATCTATCTGAAATCATCAGCAAGTATCATATATAATGGGGATAAATGAAGTATTTCCAATAATTTCAGTGATGAAACAAGGTCACCCACTGTCATCATTACTATTCTAAATTGTTTTATAAATATTAGCTTTAGCAATAAGAGAAGAAAAAGAAATTAAAGGAATTAGAATAGGTAATGAGAAAACAAAATAATTACTTTTTTGCAGATGATATGATGGCATACTAAGAGAATCAGGTTAAAAAAACTACTATAAACAATAACTTTAGCAAAGTTGTAAGATACAAAATAAATTCACATAAATCATCAGCATTTCTCTATGTTTCTGACAAAATCCAGCAGCAAGTGATACAAAAAGAAATTCCATTTAAAATAACTGTTGACAATATAAAATATTTGAAAGTCTACCTGTCAACATAAAGTCTGGAACTATATGAACACAATTACAAAACATTTCCACCCAAATAAAGTTAGATCTAATCAATTGGAAGAATATCAAATGATCATATTGAGCTAATATAATAAAAATGACAATTCTACCTAAATTAATCTACTTATTCAGTGTCCTACCAATCAAACTGACAAGAAATTACTCTATAGAGCAAGAAAAAAATAATAGCAAAATTCATCTGGAAGAACAAAAGACCAAGAATTTTGAAGAAATTAATAAAAGAAATTGCAAATGAAAGTGGTCTAGTGCCAGACCTACAACTATATTTTAAAGCAGCAGTCATCAAAACCATTTGGTATTGGCTAAGAAATAGAGTAGTTAATCAGTGTTAGATTCACAAGATGCAATAGTCAACAATGACTATAGTAATATAGTGTTTGATAAAGCCAAAGACTCCAGCTTCTGGGATATTCACTATTTGATAAAAATTGCTGGAGAAATTGGAAAAATAGTATGGCAGAAACTTGTCATTGACCAATACCTAACACCTTATACCAAGTTAAGGTCGAAATGGATTCATGATTTAGACATAAAGGATAATACTATAAACAAATTAGGAGAACAAAGAATAGTCTACCTCTCAGATCTATGGAGTAGGAAGAATTTATGGCCAATGAAGAACTAGAGAACATTATGAAATGCAAAATGGAATAATTTTGATTGTATTAAATTGAACAGATTCTATACAAACAAAATCAATGTAGACAAGACTAGAAGGAAAGGAGAAAACTGGGAAAATGTTTTTTATATCCAAGGGCTCTGATAAAGGTTTCATTTCTAAAATATATAAAGTTGCCTCAAATTTATAAAAATTCAAGTGATTCTCTACTTGATAAGTAGTCAAAGGATATGAACAAACAATTTTCAGATGAAATTAAAACCATTACTAGTAAATATGAAAAAATGGTATAAATCACTATTGATCAGACAGATGGAAATTAAGATAACTCTGACGTATCATTACACACCTTTCAGATTGGCTGAGATAAGAGGAAAAGATAATAAATGTTGGAGAGGATGTAGGAAAACTGGGACACTGATACATTGTTGGTGGAATTGTGAAGTGATCCAACCATTCTGGAGAGCAATTTGGAACTATGCCCAAAGGGTTATCAAACTGTGCATACCCTTTGATCCAGCAGAGTCACTACTGGTTCTGTATCTCAAACAGATCATAAAAAGGGAAAAGGACCCATATTTGCAAAAATGTTTGTAGCAGCCCCTTTTGTAATGGATATTGGCGAATGGCTGAATAAGTTATGGCATATGAATGTTATTGAAATGATCAGAAAGATCATTTCAGAAAGGCCTGGAAATACTTTCATGAACTGATGCTAAGTGAAATGAGTAGAACCAAAGAGAACATCTAGCAACAAAATTATACAATGATTAACTCTGATGGATGTGGCTCTTTTCAACAATGAAGTGATCCAGGCCAATTCTAATAGACCTGTGATGGAGAGAGCAATCTGCACCCAGAGAGAGGACAAATGGGGACTGCGTGAATCACAACATAGTATTTGCATCTTTATTGTTGTTGTTTGCTAGCTTTTTGTTTTATTTCTATTTTTTTCTTTTTGATGTAATCTTTCTTATGCAACACTATAAATGTTGCAAAATATATGGGAGAATTGTGCATGTTTAACATATCTTAGATTATTTTCTCTCTAGTAGGGAGAAGAGAGGGAGAAAAAATTGGAACACAAGGTTTTGCAAGGATGAATGTTGAAATCTAGCTTTGTATATATTTTGAAAATAAAAAGCTATTATTTTTTAAAAAGAATATCAAATGTTCGCTGAATAAAGTGTTTTCTTTGAACTTTTGGCATTCTTGTGGAAGTTAATTTACACTGGTTAAATTCTAGATAGAATTATTATATTTAATATCCATATTATTTCTGTTGTTTCCGATTTTCAAAAATAAATCACATCTTTTTAACAGTTCAGGGTTAAATTGTTTTTCACAATACAGAGTATTTTTTTTCCTTGATCTTTTTTTTTTTTCTTTTTAACATGAATTCTGTTCTTAGCCCTGTTGAGTCAATGTGTTCAGAGATCTGATATATTAATAACAAGGTTTTTGGGTTCTATTTAGGCAAAATATAGTTTTTTTCCCTAGTGTCCAAATCTTATCTTAAAAAATTATAAAGTATTCATAATATAAAAACATAAACCTTCTATATTAACTGTCTTTGGCCTATAGCATTCTTTCTCCTGAACCAAACTTTCCCATATACTTATTTTTCAACTTTTCATTAAATATCAGAAGGTATGTTTATTTCATTTGAATGGTCCTATCAAGTTCTTATGGATTTATTTTTCTACTACTTGTTCCCAGTCACTAATGTTGGCATATATGTTACTTATACTATTATGATTGCCTTTTTTTTTTCACTTAGAATTTACTGATAATTTTCAAATGTCCCATTAATTTTTTTCTTTTATCTTCTTTGCATACAATAGAACCCTTTCCCTGTCTATTCCAGAATTACCTGTGAGCTATTTTAACAATTAGATATACCTTTTTTCTTTCTTCAATTTTCATTTATACCAAGAATATTGAGATTGATATGATGCAAACCCTCTTTCAATGAACAAGGATCACATATTTAGTATACATTTAGCCTAGAAACAAGAGTTTACTGAAAGCCTAAAACTATGTGATTCCTAGCACTTTCCCCTTCCTCATCACTTTGCCACTGTAGCTCCTTACAACCGAGGGTCATTTATTTTTGTTGCTGTTACTGCTATTGTTTTTGAATTGCTATGGTTACCAAAAATAAGACAATTTTTTTAAAAGAAAAACTTATTTGTAAAATATTATATTATGGATACTTATGGATAGCACTATCTCATGTAGCAAACAGAATCTGTGGAGTATAATAACTTAAAGAGAGCTTGGCAAAATATCTAAATAAATAAAGTCATCTCATTGTCATTCAAGAATGTAAATGGAAAGTTTACAAGCAGAAGAGATATGGGAAAGATTTGAAAAAAACTCTTTCAGCAAACTGTTTTTGCTATCAAGGAGAGGAATCATTGCATTTGGTTGCTAATACTATAATCCTTTAACAAGAAGATATTAGTAGCACTAAAGGGAAGAAAGATGGCAAAAGAAGTTTGATAAGAACAAGTCCATATAGAGAAGATATATGATGAGTCAATGTAATTGTAAGGCCATTTGAAGACTGATATACAAGGGGTCTGAAGGAGATAAAGATACCAAAGGCAAGGACAAAAAAAAAAAAAAAAATGTGTTGGAATATAATAAAATGGGGGGGGGGGGCAAATCAATTGAGAGAGCATAAATATATTTACATGTCCATCTCTACAGAACTTTTTGTAATGCCATCTATACCTGAATTAGTAGAGAACAAAGCAGATTTTCATTAAGGTATTCCATAATGGAATTGCTGCTTTTATCAATTCACAATTGGCTAAAAGTGGAAAGAAAATAAGATAACATTATGCTTAATTTTTTTTATTATGAAAAAAATTATTTGGTAGGAAGTATGTTACCCTATCAGCTTTTTTATGACCCAGTGTTTTCTATCCTCATATCAAGATTTTTGTAGATTTCTTGGAAACTATAATAGAAATCTCCCCATTGAGTTGACTCTAATAATAACATGACAGTAGGAAGAAAACAGAGATCAAGGCAGGATCCGGCTTAGTGAAGGATTTGTATGGATTGTGTGGTCCTTCAGATGCTTCTGTTTTGAGATGACCTGCTGATTTAGGAATGTCAAGCTCCCAAACATCACTCAAAAAGTTTTTGGCCCATCTATCCACACAGAAAAGACCAACTGGTTGGAGAATGTCTTTTGAATGACTTTCACTATTCATTTGGATGGATACCATATGGAATTAAACCATGGTATATATATCTGGAATAAATAGTTCAATTAGACAGTGAGCTGGGATAGATGATGAAAAGAAACACCTATCAATTCAATATTATTTATGAGGATGTTATAGCATAGTGAATTATTATTCTCCCCTAATTAATATTAAAACATGGATTTCACATCTTCTTTCCCTTCCATTTTGTAATTTCAAAAATGTTCCAATTAACCAGGTAGAGTTATATAGAGTTATATAAAGAGCAAGATCTCAAAGACTGGTAGCTCCGGCCATCCCTTAGCAGTTCAGGTACAACTGAGTCCTGCATCTAGAATATTTAAATATAATATATCAAATGGCATACTTCCTCCCAGCAGCAATCCTCACTAGACCATTCACTGTCCCTCCGCTAATGCAATCCCACCCACATTCCAACATGGCATCTCTGTCTGATCCCTATGAACTGGCATCCTGGTCTATGTCCTTCTCCCCCCTTAGCTAAATTTCCCTTAGAAATAGACTGAACTACGTACTCAAATTGCTAGATTCTGATCTGGTTATGGAAGTCATACAGGTGTGCATGCATGTAGATATGTCTATATGTACATATACTTGTCCATAGTAGGATAATTTCTAGTATTTGGGGACACAATAGAAAGAATCCAGGGTTTCTTTGGGAGCTCGTGTCCATGTTGTGAAATAAGCTGTTTGGTGTTTCATTATAATGAAAATTAGATATGCTTTATTCTTATGTATGTAACTATTGTTCTGAGCAACCAAACATCCCCAGTATCCAGAGGTTGTGCTCCATGCAATGAATTTGAAAGCATGTTTAAAAAATTTCTCCAGTTTATCTGATTTTTTTTTTTTAATTTATGAGACCTCAAACAGGGGACTAATCCCTACCCAAGCTCAAATGTAACATTAAATAGAAGGAAAAAGGGATTGCTGGTATGCTTCATTAAGGCCTCAGACCCCTCCTTACCATGAAGATTTCCCCCCAGTTTCTGTCTGTTTGTAAACAGGTTCCTAAGTTTGGTTAATGCAGGTAATTGAAGGAAATAAGTATGAAGGGCACTTATTATAAATTATTTCATTAAAAATTAAAACCAGATAAAATTGTATACATTTCATTAAATTACCTTTCTAGGCTTTGCAAATATTCCAAAGGAGGATAATCTCCCCATTTTAATTAGATTGTACATCTTTTTCAAAGGCTACTGTCCCAATACTTTAATATAGAATGACGGCTCCTTTTTAAGGCTTTCCATAGTAAAAATTGAGGAAGTGAAGAATTCTTGTTTTCTGTTAACCTTCTGTTAATAAGAAAGATTTAACTTTGGGTCAAGATAGCACTCAGAATTTCAGCTCTATTTGAGATCTTTGAAATAGATGGATAGAAAATGACCCCCCTTTCTTATGTAGAGGATATATATGCATATGTAGAAGGTTCCCAGAAAATGCCTGTTAATGAACATGGTAATAGCTCAAATCTGTGTAGTGCTTTAAGCCTTGCAAATTGCTTTACATATATTATCTCATTTGCTTCTCTCAACATCTCAGCTATTATCAGCCCCATTTTATAGAAGAGGAAATGGAGGCTCACTGAGGTTGTAAATGACTTGCCCATTCACAAAATTTGTAAGTGTTTGAGACAAAATTTGAACCCTGCTTTTGTGATCCCAGATGTAATTCTTCATCCATTAGGCCAGATATGAGAACTTTTTACAACAACCAGAAATTTCAAAGAATCACAGAAACAAACACTGGAATTGGAAGAGAAACAGATTCTATCGGGAACAACGAGCTCTAGACAAGACTTGGAGAGACTGTATCTGGACACAATAATGGACTCAACTATGGAACTCCATCTTGGTATTGACCTGACCTGATTGGTGAGTGAATGAAAGAGTACCACTTATCTAATTCATTATCTCTAATCAACTCCTGACTACATATGATATCCATTCACCTAGGACACCTTACTATCTACCCTGTAGCCATATTCAGGCATATGAGCACTCCCTTTTTCCTTCTTCTCTGGGAAAGATAATCAAGTCATTGTTTCTGGAAAGGGTAGGCCTTCCCTATGGCCCCTCTGACCATTCCTTTTTGTGACTGCATTTTATTATTTGTAGTGCTTCTCTTTTTATAATATAAATCCTTTGAAACCAAGGAGTATCTCATTTTTATCTTGCCAGCAACCAGCCTAGTGTCTGATTATAGATAATTAATAATCAATAAATACTCATTATCTTTTGATATGTTATATGGTTTATATTTTATTTAATACATTATGTAATATATAATGCTATTCTATGTCTGCAAAGTTCTTCTTATGCTCCATCCCTATCTGACCCCTAAAGCCCAGCTGAATATATTTATGCCTTCCTGGATTAATCCAATAAGAAGTGACTAACTCTAGAAACCTTACATAGAACTCTATAAGATACTTATTGGATATTATTGTAAAACAGTGTTGAACATTATGTGGACTCAGTTAACTCATTGCTTCCAAGTATCTTATATGATAATATTAATTAACTTAGTTAATTATTTCTTAACTTAGTATTGGGGGAGGTTCTGGTAGGGAAGTAGATACCAAGCCTGCAGCTTTTTGTATCACCTGTTCTTTGTCACATACCCTATCTACAAATTGCCATGGTCTTACTGCGTTGGAGAGAAATTGAGATTTAAAGGACTAATCTTTTGTTTTGTTTGTTTATAGGGACCTCTCTGGATTGTCTTAAAGTTACTTATATAAGTTGTCTCCATCTTGAAGCCATTGCTGATTTCCAATGATCATCCCATCAATGTATTGTTACCTTGATGTATTTATAATAACATCCTTTAAATTCTCTTTGCCTTGAGAAAGGATGAAAGCTCAAAGATTTCTGCTTTCAACATCTAACTGTATTTGTTTCTTTTCTCCTTACCTAGATTGTAAACTCCATGAGAGCTATGTTTTTGATACTATGTTTTTGGATTTTTTGGTACTGTAAATTATCTTGGACCTAGACAAGATCAGACAAAATTAGCTAACAGGAAGTTGAAATCTAAAGGAAGGAGTGATAATTCATGAATGGCTGTCAAAATTCTAGGGCATTATTTTGCAAAGAAGAATTACTGATAGAAAGGAAGTAATCATTCCCTCAAAGCTAGTTGTTGCTGGTCCTTTGTTCTTGAAAAGGACCAATAAGATCCAGTTACTCAGGAGGGTGATGTCTTGAACATGAATTGGGCTTTTTTTCAGAGCTATTTCTGGAAAGAAAAAAAAAAAAAAAAAAAACTGGCAAAAAGCCAGTATGACTTCACTGGGAACAGGTCATATCAGCCTAACCTTATTTCAATTTTTAAAATTGAGTTTCTAAACTAATCAATCATGGAAATATAGTTATAAATACCTAGCCTAATGTTTGACCAAGTCATTTATGTTATTTTCACAGATGATTTGGGAAAATGTAAATTAGTCAATAATACCATTACAATGATCAGAACTGGTTGAAAAGTCCAGATCCCAATGGCATAATTCATTAATATTTGTATGTCAAATTGGGAAGAGGTCTTTAGTGAAGCACTCAAGGGATTCATGTTTCATCCTTTTCTCTTTATATATAAATAAATATATGTAGTTTTGGAAATAGACCATTCTACTTTTTCCACTACTGTGGCTCCTCAAAGATACAGTATATATGTATCTTTTGTACATATTTCCAGCATTTGAGATACAGTCTCATACATAGTAATTAAACAAATGTTCATTGGATGGGGTTAAACTTTGGATATTTCATATTATCAGAAGGCATTTTTTCCTTTAATTTGAACCCAAATTTTCCTTTGTTTTTTCTCCTGCACCCAAGCAGACCAAATTAAACTTCTTTGAAAGACTATTTACAAGATGGACCTCCAACTTTCTCTCTTTTCACTCTCTTCTTAACCTCTTACAATCTGGTCTATCTTATCATTCCTTTGAAATTGCTCTAAATTACTAATAATCTTTTAGTCGCCAATCCAATGGCCTTTCTCAGTCCTCATTCTCCTCAACCTCTCTACAAGCTTTGATACTGTTGATTACTCTTTCCTTTTTGATATTCTCTTTTCTCTAATTTTTTAGGACACTACTCTTTCCTGCTACTTCTCCTATCTACCTGACTGCTTCTTCATAAATCTCCATCGCTAGTTCCTCATCCAGATCACACCATTTAAACATAGCTGTCCCACTATCTCTCATCCCTCATATCTAAGTTATTGCCGTAGAATGTAAATTTCATATTGACAAAATCTCTCAAATATGTTTTCTTCTCTACTTTGACACTGTCCCCACTCTAGTGCAGGACATCATCACCTCATGTCTTGATTGTTGGTGGGTCTGCTTCAAATTTCTCTCCATTCCAATCTATTTTTCATCATCCATTAAAGTGATTCTCCTAAATCAAACGTCTGATTGTGACACCTCCCTTAATCAATAAACTTTAGTGGCTTCCTATTTGCTTCCAGAAGCAAATACTAAGTGTTCTATTTAGCATTCAAAGCTAATTTTGCTGTTTCCTACTTTTCCAGTCTTCTTATGCCTTACTTCTAGACACATATTCTTGGTCCAGTGATACTCACTTTAGTGTTCCACTAATAAGACACTCAATTTTCAATTTTGGACTCTTGCCTTCCTTCTCTCAGATTATTGATCCCCATGGTTTCCTTTAAGTCTCAATCAAAACCCCACTTTTTATAGGAAGCTTTCCTTAACCCCTCATTCCAGTGCCTTCTCTTTTTAATTATTTACTATTCTTTCTATATACAGCTTGCTTTTTATATAAATAGATATGTGTATATATCTAGATATAGAGATATGTGGATATATAGCTAGCTAGCTAGATAGGTTTTCATGTTTTCTTCTCCATTAGAATGTTAGCTCCTAGAAGGCAGGGATCTTTTTTTGCTTCTTTTTATATCCATAGCACATAGCACAGTGTCTAGTATATAACAGGAGCTTAATAAAATGTTTATTGAATAGATGAATAAAGTCAATTCAATAAGCAAGACAGAAAAAAGATATAAAGCAAAGTCAAAACAAAAGAAAATCCAATTATACCCTTGTAAATTGCTCATTTTCCCTGTTTTCAATTATCCAGGCTAAGCATCTTCAGTTCCAATTATTGATTCCTGGATTATTGTTTGTCCTTCATTCTCAGAGGACCAATGACATCAAGAAGGAGATGTCTTGACTTGCAAGTTAATTAGAATTAAGTGAGGCAGGGCTGTGCAAAGTCTCCAGCTTTATTCTTTTCTCCAGAATCATCTGGATTCAGTTGAAATACATAGATCAGGATATCTGGAAATGGCTTCAGATGCCTTGGGAGATGTTGGCCTTCTTAAGTTAAGGTCTTTCCCAGGTCTCGGTTTGTCTGAGGCAACACCCATTCAGTGTTTAGCCTAGTTAAGAAATGATTCCTGGAAGGCACAGTTTCAAAAGAAAGGAATACTAAGAGGCACACCAAAAAAAAAAGGCTTAAAAACTGGATGCAGTTCTTCCAAACTAAGATGTCAAAGGAGCCATCAAAACTGAGAGCCACTCATGGGCAGATTTATTTTAGATATTTAAAAATAATCTCTGAGCAAATGAATAGTAAACTACATAACTAAATGAATCATCTTTCCTCATCCTCTGACTAGAATAACTACAAACACAAAACTGTATTGTAAGGAGCAAACCTCAAAAAATTTGGCCAGATCTGTTTTGGGGATTTAGTTGGCTCATGAGGAACTATGACACTGACACTTAATGGGGCAAAGGCTCAAACCCATCTTCAGCTGGAAACAGCATTTGCGATGCTCAATCTTTGTGTGTGTGTGTGTGTGTGTGTGTGTGTGTGTGTGTGTGTGTGTGTGTATTCTTTATATATTTGATTTTCTGCATGACACCAATTTGTTTTGGTATAATAGTGCTGACAAATTCTAATGGGAAACCAGTGACTTCTCTTCCTATTCTTATAGGGAGGAAAACTAAGCCAGAAAAAAAATTAGGAAAATTAGATCAAAGAAAACATCAGGGCTAACTTTTCTTAATCACTTAGCTTATCCAAAGACTTATTCCAACTAACTAGACCCTCTAATTCACTTTGAATCACTCTTGAATTGTATTCAAGTGGATCTATGATCATATCAATGTGGATGTTCACTGAAATGATGAATATTGCAATTCACCCATATCCGTCTTCCCTGTCTTAATCTTGCTTAAGATATGGTCCATTTAGTATGTTGGGAGCATTATTTGTGTTTTCTTGATAAAAATACCAGTGAAGCAGAGGGTCATTATCACTTCTTGATCACAACTTCTTTTCCCCTCATAGATTTCTTTGATGGCACTCTTTATATAACCCCTAATTTGTTAAGTTTTATAATCTACTCATACCCATTGTGCTTCATTGTTGCTTGTGGGTGATATTAATTTTTAAATTTTTTCAGAGATTGTCATGTTTCATGATTGGCACTCAAACCAATCCAGTAAGCCTAGATATTCAAATGTTTGGCCTTTGTTTCAACTACTTCTCTTTGATTGTTTGATTGTTATTTAGGGAACAATCTTTTAAAATGCAGTCTTACTATTATTAGAAGTCTGGTGGATTTTTACAAATCTAGAAAGATCAGAATTCTCTCTCCTGCGTTTTTCTCCTTCAACCTAATCTAGCATTTCCCTATATGTGGTTATTACAAAAAAGAAGAGACAGGATCCATCTAAGATCATAACCATTCATAGAATACAAAAATCACCATGACTTCAGAGATACTTCTAGGATAGAAGGTAGAGAGCACACAAATGTTATTTGCTTGATGCAAACAGAAGAAAGTCAATTTAAGAATCCATTTCACTTGTTTTAAGTAAAACTTCAGCTTTAAACAGAAATTAAAGGGCTCATTTTGGATTGACAGTCAAACTTTTACCAAACTGATCCAAAGAAGACTAGACCATCCTGGGAAGTAATGGGCTCTTTGTCATTGAAGGTCTCCAATAAAGGCCACATGGTCATGTATCAAGTGTATTGTGGTCAAGATCCTATTATGTGAGACTAGAGCCAGGTAGATACAAAGATCCCTTCCAATCATGGAATTCTATGAAGAAGCTCCTTAAATATAGAGAAAATAATAATTTCATCATTTATCATGCACTTCAAAGCCTAAGCTAAGAATACTTTAAGAATACAAAAGCTAAGAATACAAAGCTAAGAATACTTTATTGGGAAATTCTAAGTCTGCATATGTAGGAAGGCTTTGCTTTTTCCTATGAGAGGCAATAGTCTATTAGATACTTTCATTGAGGGAAAAATGAACATCTGTAAGAGGATGGATATGAAAAAAGATATAAGAATCAGACAAGGAACTGGCATTTTCTTTTGTGACTAGAGTATAGAAGTACAATTTTTATCAATTCACAGGAGAATATTCTGACCTAACAGGATGGCTCAGTTCCATGTAGGATGACCCATTATCATACGTTTGCCTTTATAGTCAGCAAAGCAGAAACTTGAATCACCATCATTGGGAGCATCAATCTAAGGGAGAGTCAGGGTAGACTTTTTAAAAATTCTGGTAGCATATTACTATTATGTCAAGTTTTAAACTGGCTGCCAATTAAATCTCACACCTAATTTAAAATTGTCAAAATGACCTATAAGATGATGAATCATATTAGTCTTATTTGAATCAAAGATCTTCCAGTTAATTACCTGACTTTTCATTCCCCAAGTTCCCCATTTTGTACAGATCTTGTTAAGTCCTCATCTCACTTGCAAGTCTTTAGAATACCATGTGTTTAGCTGGCACACAACTGGAATGCATAACTTTTCATCAAAAACAGTTTGCTCAGCTGATTTTCTTATTTTTATGAAATCTGACCAAAACAAATGTTTATTTTCTTAGATCTATGGTTAAATATTTGAAGGTATTTTCATAGAAAACACTTTCTAAATGGACCCACTGTGAAGTTGTGTATGGAAGGAACTTGCATGATGACTCATTTTCTCTTTCAGAGCAGGTAAGGCCTGTAGAACCAAGTATAATCTGAGCTTGGCTTTTCCAGATAATTTGTTTCAATTTGAGGAATATTTATTATTATTGTGTTCTAAGAACATGCATGCAAAGAAAAAAAAAAAAAAGAAACAGTCCCTGTCCCTGAGGGGAGTATACTCTACTTGAGTTATGTAAGTAACACATGAATAAGTAAATACGGAATATTGGCAAAGTAAGAAAGCAATTTTAAGGGAGGGAGTATAATATCTGGGAAAATCAAGGATGATCTTACATAGGAAATAATAGAGTTTTGAACATCCCTTAAGGTGGAGGCAATGAGGATATACATTCTAGATATGGGGGAATCAACTCTACAGAATGAAGACTTGAATGTTATACAGTCAGCAAATTAGTTTGATTGGAATAGAGAATACACAGGGAGGAATGTAGAAGAGGAGCAGAATGATAGGTGGGAGCCATATTGTCAAAGGCTTGGAATTCCAGACTGAGGAATTTCTATTTTCTATTAGAAATATTGGGGAGACATTGAACAATTTTGAATAAAATAAAATGGTCAGATTTGTGTTTTAGAAATATCAATTTGGTAGCTGTATTGGAGGATACATTGGAAAGAATCTAGAGATGGGAGGCAAAGAGAACAATTGGGGAACAACTTGGTTGTGACCATGGAATAATTAATGAGGAGACTTCTTTTTTATTAGCTTATGAACAAATAAATGATTAGTATTTCTCACAACCCCAATATAAGTTGTATTTGATAGTAGGAGTGACAGAAGTGACTTTCTAAGCGATTCTTTGGACCACCTGGCCATATTGCTTTTCCTACAATCAGCCTGAAACCCACTAGTTTCTACTCCATATCTTTCTTTCCCCATAGAAGAGTTTCCTTTAAGAAATTAAATAGTGCAAAATCCTCAACTTCATTTTTTCAGTTCCCTAATTTTGATTCAGAACCACATCTTTGTTTAAGGGTTTATGTAGATAAACCTCAATTTTGTCAATCTCAATTTTGCTTAAGAAGTAGGATCAACTTCTAATTTCCAATGTTAAATCCCATGCTCTAGTTTCGACTGTAATATTCTCAAGATGCCTGCGCTGGGTTAGGTCCCCTGCTGGGCAAGACACTGACAGTAAACTAAATAACGGTAACTTCATTTGCTGATTAGCGCCCCTGGTGTGGCCTGAAATCATTTAAAACCCAGCAAGTTCAGAGGCGTCAGGTGGCTGAACCAAGCAAGAGATAACAAGGATGTGTGGAAGAGGCCAATATGAGCACCCAATAATTCCTGATTGTCTAAGACAACTGTGCTCTCTTGGGATGGCCTCTAGTGAGACATTTGTTCAATGAAAATTAAGCGACAGATTCAGATTTTAATAATCCTTTGAAGGAGGTTTGAAGACCTCTTGGTAGATAGCTCTAATGCGCCAGTGGTAGATGGGGCCCCTTTTGCAACAGATTAATAATCAGAGAATGGTCTAGGGTCCAAAGCTCTGGAGAGAAACCAGTATTTCTTGTTTTTAAAAGCAATTTCATTTCCAGATCTGTTATGGGGCTTGAAACAAAAATCCTTCATGGTCTATTAACTAGTCATTTAATTTGGATTGATTTAATCCAACTTATTAAACATGTATTAAGTGCCTACTATGTGCTAAAATACTGTGACATAGTAGAGAGAGAGAGAGAGAGAGAGAGAGAGAGAGAGAGAGAGAGAGAGAGAGAGAGAGAGAAGAGAGAGAGAGAGAGAGAGAGAAAGAGAGAGAGAGAGAGAGAGAGAGATTTTGGAAGCCAGGAAGGGTTTAAGTCTTGCATTCAGGCTATGTGATCTCTGGCAAGTCATTGAATCTCCCTGAGTCCCAGATAATTCTCTTAAAACTGTAAGTTGTAGAGCAAATGAAACTTACATTGGTAGAAGAGATTTTTATATTTTATTGTGTAGATTCAATAAATATAATAACTTTATATAGTGCCTTATAATTTAAAAATTTAAATAAAACATCTTATTTCACTTTAATTCCTCAACAATATTATGAGATCATTTCTATTGGTATTATTATCAAGATTTAAAAATTGAGGCAAGTTATTTAGAAAATTACTTTTAGAAGACAAAAAATTACTCTAAGATGACAAATTCTTGGTTCAAAGTCACATAGCTAGGAAGTGTAAAAGTAATTTTCCTTACAATTAGCTCAATAGACTTTATGTTTGATATATCATGCTGCTGCTCAATAAATGCATTATGAATTGAGGCAGAGGAGAGCCCTGGCAACTAGGAGAATCAGGATTAAAAAAACTTCTCCATACAAGGAATCCCTTGAAGTAAGACTTTAAAAAAGACTTTAAAAAACCTAGGCATTCTGGGGTTAAAGTGAGAAGAACATGAGGTAATCATTTGTACAGACTTTGATTTGGAGATGGGATGTTTGGTTGATGAATAGCAAATAACGCTATTCTGACTGAAACACAGAGTGTGGAAACTGAAGTAATGTAAGGCAAAGCTGGAATGATAGATCAGACTGAAGATTATTGAGGTCAGGGAGGAGGGGAAGAGTTTTTATTTAGTACTGCCTTTCCTTGGCATCTGTCCTTTGAACTGAGCCAAAGAGATTTCTTCCAAAGTCAAGTAAGGTGAATGTGTATAAATCTTACTTTGATGAGAAATTTATTTACATACATTATAAACAAGAAAACTTTTTATGTTATAAAAATGAACTTTTAAGAAATATGTCGAATGTTTAAAAGAACTAAATGTGAATGTTTTATCCTTTCCCCCCATATGGCTATACAAATACCATAAATATCAATGTATGTTGCCTATAGAGCCATTGAGATTCACAAGTTTTCTAAATAAAAGGACAAATTGTAACCGATAAAGAACTAGTTTCAAAATGAAATGCTAGCTTTGACACCTAAAGGATAACATTTTTTTCTTTTCATAAAATTGGGGGCAAAAAAAACAGGTAGACCAGATTTAAAACTGGAAGTTATCTCAGTAATTTTCTAATGTAGTTTCCTCATTTTATAATTGAGGAAACAGAGGTCCAATGGAATTACTAAGGTTACCTGGAAAGTAAGTAGTGGTATTTGAACTGAGTTCTTTGACCTCAAATCCAGTAGCTTTTCCATTTTATAATATTGATTTGTGTTCTTTTTTTTTTTAATGAGAATTATAGAATTTTAGGCTGCAAGATGTTGTGCAGAAAGTAACCCAATCCCCACATTTTACAAATAAAGAAACAGATCCACAAAGGAGAAGTGACTTAGTGAATAGCAGTTCAGGTTGGTATTACAAGTCCAACTACGAATCTAATTATCTTTTCACTAAACCAAATTCCTGCTTTGAAGTTTCTTTTTGATGAAGACCATTCTATTACATAGGACACTCTTCCCTGCCTTCTTCAACAGAAAGCTATGGATAGGATTTAAACTTTTCTAAATTACTCGTAGTCTTTTGTTTTTAGCTGCCAATATCATTATTACTCTCCCTTAACAGCCTAGTCCTTGCTTTAATATTTCCTGTTTGGCTTCCCTCAATATCAGGGTATGATCTATTACTCTATCCGTCTATCTATCCATCCATCTATCTATCTATCTATCTATCTATCTATCTATCTATCTATCTATCTATCTATCTATCTACCTATCTATCTGTCAATCTGTCTGTCTATATATGTATGTATGTATGCATGTATATCATTTATCTATCCATCATAGACCAACATATTACAAATTAAAACTTCACTAAAGCTTTTTTGGACATCCTGTGTATAAACATACATATAGGATATATTTATAGAATTTACACACTATGAACACATGAGCTGTAGATTGTGAAAAACTGCCAAGCTTTTAAAAATAATTTTCACTCATTTAAGTATGGAGGAAATATCTTCAGTGGTAATCATCAAATGCCTTTTAAAAAATACAAACATATTGAGACTTTGTTCTCCACATGAAAATGTACTTGCAGTGAAAGTAAGGCTGAGAAAATTAGAGAAAAATGAGTCCATAATATCAATGGAAAAGTTGAACACAGGTAAAAAGGTTCTTATGGATAAATTGTTAATCAGCTTCAAACTGAATGAAGCTTCCAGGTTTTTTTTAAAGAATATTAATTCATAGTTGCAAATACCAGGTAAATTTTCTGAACCAAAGCAGTGACATTTTAGCACTAGGAGACTTTCTATAGCTGTCATTCTTGATCAAGAGTCTAAGCAACTACTGTAATTAGAACCAACCCTCATAATTACTTTCATATTAATAGCATTCCAAGGTAAATGTTCTTCTACTTGGGTTTTATCTCTCTGCTACAAATTGCACTGTTACTTCATCCTCTACTTCTTGTATTATGAGTTATTGGAGTATATATCTGAACACCTAAAGCATCTGGATAGAGAAAATCATCATGGTAATATAGGATATAGTGGATGAATCCCTTTTTGTTTCTCTTATTTGGACTGAAAATCACTTATATTGTCTACACAAAGCAACTGATCCTGGTATTCTTAAAAATCTATATATGTATATATATATATATATATATATATATATATATATATATATATACTTATAAATGCACATATATATGTGTATGTCATTCTATAAGCATTAAAATAATACATATAAAGCTATTGCTTAATTAGTAAAATATATATTCTGTCTTTAGATTTTTGGCTCAATGTTAATAGAAATACATTTCACAGGGATAGTTTATGCTAATTGCCAATTCAGTCTTCAAATGTTGAAGCTTCCAACATTCCAAAGACACCAACTGTCAAATCATCACCAATTTCCTGTTAAGAATGGGACCAAAGTCATTACACTTTGATTTTAGGGAACAGATTTCCTTTCTCCACATGCCTTTTGGTTCAATATCAATTCTTGACCTTAAGGTGAAAGATTTTTTTGAAACTGTCTTATCCCCAAACCTATCCAGAATCCCCTGTTTGATTCATCCTCACTCTTTATAGTGCTCTGATTTATGTGGGAACATCATTTTTATGGATATTAGGTTGCCTTTATCATAAGCCTTTTTAATTTGCACTATTATCTAGTGAGAACAGTATCGTGGTACAGTTTCTTCTGAAATATACCAAACTGTGCTTTCCCTAAAAACAGTCATAAGACTTCATGGATTGGAAGGAAAGCTCTATCTAGTGCTATTAATGGGATGGGAGCTGACAAAAATGTCAAGGAAATAAATTATTGTTTCAGTCCTCTTGAAACCTAAGAATATGTTCCCCAAGTCACCCTATTAATGGAGATACATTATCTCTCTGAGAATTTCCTGTCAAACTATGTTAAGTAAATAAAGGATAGGTGAAATATTAGAAACAAAGCTAACACATGGAGTGGAGAACTCCACTTGAAAGAAGAAATCCAGCTGTTTACTGTGCTAATTTGAAATGAAATGAAAATGTATGTTTTTTATCTTGTCAGAATAGGATTTTCATACAGGTTTAAAAAAAAATCCCCTGGAAGGATTTTTGAAAGAGAGCTTGAATACTTTGACTTTTTTATGACAAGAGTTCCTCCCCTCCACCAAAAAAAAAAAAAAAAAAAGATAAATGGGATCTTCAGCTACATTATTAAAGGCCTGATGCCCATTTCTCTTTTTCTGCCCTGGTCAGACCAAGAGTATTGTGTTCTGTTCAGGATTTTGTGATTTTTAACTGAGAATGATAAACTGGAAAGCATAAAACAGAGGAGGGTGAGAATGATGAAGGGAGAACATACAGATCCAGACCATCCCCTTCTTTCAATGCTGGGTCTGACTCATTGTCCACCCACAGTGTCTGTTGGAAATATATGTACTGATTTATTAGCTCAATTGGCTGATCATCCAACATGGTCTGGACAGTCAGCTTTGGGTAATTAGTCATGGATCTCATTTAAAAAGGCCCTGTAATGTTCTGAGGCTTGAAATTTTCACACAATATGATCTACAAACAGCAGCCTCTAGAGGGCCTGCCCCATCTATAGGGAACCCCTATTCCATTGTTCTCTAGAACAGACCAACTTCTATGACCTTGACATTTTTCCCCTTATGTATGCTTCTCCTTATTTAGTATCTTACTTGGGATAAGTAATCAAAGGGTCATTGAAGAGATCCATTTCTAGAGTTACCTTTATCAAGAAATAACAATGATAATAATAATAATACCTCACTTTTACACAGAGTTTTTAAATTTGTAAAGCACTTTACATTTGTTATCTCACTTGATCTCCACATCTTAGAGAATAGTATAATTATCCCTTTTATAGATGATGAAACTAAAGCCTTAAATTTTCCAAGGATCACACTGCGAGTAAATGTATGAAAGAGCTTTTGAACTGAGGTGTTCCTGACTCCAAGTCTTATCTGCTATCAAATTTGTCACACACAGTATCTCTTCTATAATATAAACAAAAACATGAGAAATTATTTCTTGAAGGATAGCCACTGAGGTAGCATTTTTCTTTCCTGCATCATTTCTTTTTTTCCTTTTTTATTTTATTTTATTTTATTTTTATTTTTGGGGTAATTAACAAACAATTAAGACAGAGGTATCTTGTACTCCCTGATCCTTTCAGGCAATTGTATGGTTGTAAAGATATAGTATGCTGTAGAAAATTTGTGAGAGAGCCTGCTAGTCTCTTCTCAAATTTTCATCAAGGATATTTTTAATCTGTAAATAGATCATTCTCACAAAAACTTCATAAAGATTAAAAAAAGGCAAAAAACTCAGTCGTTAACTGATATTCTCTCTGTCTCCATTTGAGGGATAATAATACCATATATATATATATATATATATATATATATATATATATATATATATATATATATATATATATATATATATATTTTATCCTCTTGATGTCTTTTTTTCCCCTTGAGGTATCTTGTAAAAGATCTTTCAATATTTACAGGTTTATGACAATTCCAAAGATCTCTTTAGTGTGTACTTGGTCTGGTCTGTCTGTTCTTCCTAACTTCATTTCTTAGATATAACTTCAACGAAGAACATATTAGAAAGAGAAGTAATGGGATTCATAGTCATGGTCCTCTATCACTGATAGTGGAAAAAGATAATGATATAGACATGTGAGTAAATATTATCTATTTCCTCTACAGTTATATTCCTTCAAGTTTCACATATAAATGTTTGGAGAAAGGTACAGTTCATTTGAATCTCATGTAAAATTTCTATTGCTTTTTCCCCCTTACAGTTTTTAAAAATATTTATTACTTATTTATTTTTGTCTTTCTTAAAATGAGGTTAAAATTCTTTTTCTCCTTCCAATCTCTCCCATACTGAGAAGGCAAGCAATATGATATCAGTTATACATGTGAAATAATACAAAACATAATTCCCAATTAGCAATGTCACAAAAAGCAAGAAAAATAAGAAAGTAAGAAAATTTTATTTCACTTTGTGCTCAGAATTCACCAATTCTCTTTCTGGATGTGGTCTCATCATGAGATCTTTAGAATTATCTTAGATGATTCTCTTTTTTTTATTAAAGCTTTTTAATTTTCAAAACATATGCATGGATCATTTTTCAACATTAACTCTAGCAAAACGTTATGTTCCATTTCCCTCCCTTTCTCCCAACCCCTCCCTTAGATAGCAAATAATCCAATATATGTTAAGCATGGTAAAAACATATGTTAAATCTAATACATGCATGCATATTTATACAATTATCTTGCTGCACAAGAAAAATCAAATCCAACAAAAAATGCAAGCAAACAAAAACAAAAAGAACAAAACAAACAAACAAAAGGAACAAAAAATAGTTATCTTGTTGCCATGTACAAAGATCTCCTGGTTCTGCTCATTTCACTTAGCATCAGTTCATGTAAGTCTCTTCAGGTCTCTCTGAAATCTTGGATGATTCTCTTGATCAAAATAGCTAAGTTTTTCACAATTGATCATCATTTTAGTATTATTTAGTATTATATTCTCCTGGTTCTACTTACTTCATTTTGTACCAGTTTATATAGTTCATCCCAAGATTTTCTGAAACCATCCTATTCATCATTTCTTATGACATAATAATATTCCATCACAACTACATACTGCAATTTGCTTAGTTTTCCCAATTAATGGATATCCCTTTGATTTCCAATTCTTTGCCACCACAAAAAGAGAGGACATAAATATTTTTGTACATATAGGTCTTTTTCCTTTCTTTTGCTTTCTTTGTGATACAGAGCCAGTAGTGGTATTTCTGCTTTAAGGAATATATATATATATAGTTTTATATCATTTTGGGTATGGTTCAGAATTGTTTCTCAGGATGGTTTGACCACTTCATAACTTTACCAACAATGCATCAGTGTCCCAATTTTTCTGTGTTTACTCCAGTGTGTAATTTTATTTTTCCGATGTTTTAGGCAATCTGATAAGTATAAGGTGATACTTCAGAATTGTTTTAATTTTCACTTCTCTAATCAATAGTTATAGTGCATTTTTACAAGATGATTGAGAGCTTTAATATCTTCTTTCAAAAACTGTCTGCTCATATCCTTTGACCATTTTGCAACTGGGAAATAGCTCTTATTTTCATTTATTTATTTATTTGTTTGTTTGTTTTACAAATTTGACCCAGTTTTCTATATTTTTGAGAAGTGAAGTTTTATCAGAGAGATTTTTCTATAATTAAAAAGTATATGTCTTCATTGTCTATGGCACTTTTTAGCAAAATGTAGTTTCCCTGATGATCTTTTAATTGATTCTACTTTTGCATTTGCTTTATCTGAAATCACATTTACTCCCTTTGCCCTTTTGATGTCAGCTGAAACATAATAGATTATGCTCTAGCTCCTCATTTTAATTCTGTGGGCATCTTTCTGTTTCAATTGTGTCTTGTATAAACAACATATTATTGGATTTTAGTTTCTTATCTTTTTAGTTTCAGCTTCCCCTTGCTCTTGGAAACTTGAGCAGGTTCTTTGCTTTCCTATGCCTTCAAGTTATAGTACCCCTTTTTCTTTGGAACTGCAAACAAGTACATAGCTCCTTTGTGATTTACCTCAAACATCTGTCTTCCCTAGAACTGCAACCCAAAACTACATTTGTGCTATAGAGTTGTCAATCAGCACCAGTTGTACCTAGTAATGGAAAAGTATCTTCTGTATTCTTCTTCAGACCTTTCAACACTTTTTATCAGATTTATCATAGTATCTGATTATGATAATTTATAAGTATTTTAGGTATTTAATTTATGCCAGACACAAATATTATTCTTATAGTTCTTCACAGGTTTTTTTTTTCTGACACCATACTGTTTATAATTTCCTATAATAGTATTATATCACATTCATGTCATATTTGTACCATCATCTTATATAATATTTGTACCAGCCACAAGTTAAGCACTTAAATACTGATTAATTATTTTAGTGATCATAATCAGATACTCTCATAAATGTGAAAATCTAGAAATCACCTGA
Source organism: Sminthopsis crassicaudata (assembly GCF_048593235.1). NCBI lineage: Eukaryota > Metazoa > Chordata > Mammalia > Dasyuromorphia > Dasyuridae > Sminthopsis > Sminthopsis crassicaudata. Next base: position 723,640,728 of record NC_133617.1, read on the forward strand.
GAATGTGGTTTAATCATTTAAATCCATATAATTCAATAAAATGAGAGCCTAGATTCATTGAGTAAAAGACTTTACAATCTTATATTAATGTTGCTATTTCTGTCCAAACTACTATTAGACCATTATTTGATTCCACTAAATTTTTGGTCAACTCTTATGGTCCAGTGAAATCCACTCTTGAAGATAAGTGGACCATCTGCCATCTATTTTCCAGTTGTCACTTTCTCATAATAAATTACCACCTCTCTCTATGACCAGTAGTGAAGTTTTGTTAGGCAATCACAATTCCATTATATACTGGTCCTTGTTTCTTCTTTTGGATCACCATTCTAATGCTATGACAGCTTATCTAAATAATACAGTAAAATTGTATATTTTTGCCATGATTTCCAATGGAAACCTTATTTATGGTTGTGATTGTACATAGAATAGCCTTATTTACAGTTCATTTAAAGTTTGACATTGGAATTTAGCCACACAGGCTGATACAAAACTTTTTTCTCTAGTTCCCCCTTTGGTGTAGAGTTTATAATTCCATCTTTTAAAGAAAAGTATTCTCTTGGCAATCCTATGTGGTTGCAGATCTTGTAACTCCATGATATCCAAGGAATTGACATCATGGTTGATTCAAAAGGCAATGGAGATACATGATGGTTCATTGTTATGTTGCAGTATATTTCAAATTATTACTCAAAATTGAGAAGACATGTAAGATATATAGACAAGGAAATAAATGATTAGAAAGTTAGGTAGCATGGTCATGTGGTGAGATTGAAAAAAAAAACAAGAGAATAACTGCTGAAGTAATGCTCCGTGAAATATTTTTTGAAAAAAGAAAAAAAAAAAAACCTTCAGAAGTCTCCAATATACTGTGTATGTCATCTGCAAAGTCCATAAACAAGACTGACACAGAATAAGCCTGGCAAATGAATTGGGATCTGGACAGGCCTAGCGACATAGGGACAGGACCTCTGATTTGATTGGTCTAGGGAATTCCCAGTTGAGCAAACTCCCACTGTTGTTGTTGTTTCTGTTACCATAGTTCCTCCATGACTATTAGCATTAGCCAGCATTAATACAGCACTTTAAAGTTTGCAAAGTGCTTTTAAGACATTATATCATTTGCTTCTCACAACTTCCTAGGATGCACCCACATTTTAGAAATGGGTAAATTGTGTCAAAGAGCGGTTAAATGATTCGTTTGTTCTATTGCTAGCAAGCGTAAGAAGTCATTTTTGGAATTAAGACTCCTCACTCTAAATTTAGCACTCTATCCTCCATATCACCCTATTATTGGCTCCTTATTTCCAACTTAATTGTGTAGAGCACTGAAAGGTTGCCTAGGGTTATATATTCTCTTTCATCAGAGGAAGAGTTTCAACTTCCATCTTCATGGCTCCAAAGCTAGCTCACCATTGGTTGCACGTTACTCCTCTGGAGGAGGAAGATGATGAAACTTTCCCCATGATGAGATCATCGAGCTGTTGAAATATTCTATCATCACCATATCCATCCCTATTTCAAGCTTTTGATTTTTTTCCTTCTGGCTGTGTCTCTGACTCTCTGAACTTACTCCATTATTTTCTCTTGCTGAAACTTCCCTCAGTTCCTAGGACATTCTGACTCTAAAACATGTTACTGCCTTAGGCGACCTTCTTGTCCCATTGGGGAGTTCCTTCCAAGGACCTCCATGTCATGGACAGAGCCAAGTTGGCCATCAATTCTTCAATTTTCAATTCCTGCTCTATCCCCAGGGAACTCCAAGTTTGGCCCCCTTATTGGAGGTGATGGTAGTTCTCTTAGTGGCAGGTAGTGATTCTGGAAGGGTAGGGGAGATAGAGGAAGAGGTGGTACCCTGAATGATTCCTTCCCCTCCCATTCTTCATTCTACTTCCATCTGTGTTACAGACTCCCTGGACTTCGACACCATGCTCCCATGTGGATATCTTTGCCCTCTCCCTTTTCGCTCCTTTTCATATATTGTTTTCCCCATTACAAAAAATGTCCTTAAAAGCAGAGACTGTATTTGCTTGTGTTTGTATTCCTAGTGTTGGCAAAGAGTGTTTAATAAATGTTACTTATCCAGTTGCATTGGAATGTACGAATTACATATACCAATACCACATCTTTGTGTCCTTCAGTGTTCATTTCTTAGAACTCTCACACAATGACAACTTCTTGCTCATAAATAAATGGAGGAAAGTTAAAACAAATTATCAAAGAAAGTATCCTGCTTTGGATGGCATTTGTGTAACTTTTTTTTTTTTTTGGTTATAATGACATGAATTAAAAAAAAATTGCTAAAATATGCATAATTATTTTCCAAACTTGAGTTACTAGATTATATACCAAGGACATAGGCAGAAAATTGGGGTTAAAATAAACATTTTCACCTTTCAAAATATATGTCTTCCTTCTAGTCTCAGCTCAGGTGTTGAGTTCCTTATGAAACCTTCCCTGATCTTTTCATGGCTCAATCCCTCCTCAAATTTCCATGAAGTTACTAGGAGTTTACTATCATAGATATAATTGGAAGGAAAATTAGAGGGCATCTAATTTAATTCTCTTATTTTACAGAGGTGGAAACTGAGGCTTAAGAAATACTTCACCCAGGTCACAAAAATATTAAGTGGTGATGTCAGGACTTAAATATTGGTGTTATCTGTGTGCATGTACTAATCTTTCCCCACAGTGCTTATCACAGTGTTTCTTATATAGTAAATATTTATTACATGCTACATATAAATTGTAGTGAAAAACCAGAAAAATTAAGTTTGGGGTGATAGAATTTTATTATCTTTGTTCTCCTATTCCCTCATATCTTGGCTAAGAAGCAATAGGAGGCCAAATTGATCCAGCCCCAGAGTCATCTCCCAGATGCTGCAGTACCTTGCTGCCCAGCAACAAGTAGTTAAGATTTTAAGATCTTATAATCCTGGCCTTGGCCCAGTGACAATGCCCCTTGAGCAGTGTAAGCTTTATTTTTCAATGGCCACCCTCCTAACGCCCCTATGTCTAACAATTTTCCACCACTTACTTTTCCTTCCCTCCTTATCCCTGTGTTAATTATTAGCTAATCCTATCTCTTTTATTTTAATCCCTATACTTCTCATCCTTAAACCAGCCATATCCAATTCCAACCTTGCCCACTCCTTCCTGTACAATTTTTTTTTCCACTCTGGAAATCCTTCTTTCACATTCCTGTCATCTTTTTATTCTTTGTGACTCGGGTCCGCTTAGTGATACCACATTCTTGGCTCTGTTGTCTACTACTGGCTTTTCAATCACTCCAACACCTACGAAATCAACATTATTTTAAAGTCAAATCCATATTATGGTGGTTATATCTTAGCACTTGAATGTATGGCATGGGAGACACTGGCATAAGACCTCCCAGCATGGTGTACCCTCATCAGAAAAGGTTAAAAAAAAAAAAAGCAGAATTGAATTAGCTTAGAAGCTAATGTGATTAGAGAAGCCATCTCAAAAATTCATAGGGACTATTTGTGTCCAAGCTGTGGCAGAGCATCTGGACTTGTTTTGGTCTGAACAGCCATAGTGAGACACACAGACACAGTGATGTCAGTTTGGTCCTTTTTGAGAATGAAGAACAACAACCATCTTCTATTCTTCAATCCAAAGCTCAATTATTCCATCATTGCTCATCACTTGCAAAATCTCAGTAATGGATTACTCCCATCATGTCCCGATTAAAATTATATAACAATGCTGAGTAGGTATATTAAATTTTAAGTTATACAACTGAGCCCTTAATACAGGAAGACAATTCATTGTTTGTTAATTGATTCTCTATCTAAGCTCAAAAAATTTCCCAAACTTTCTCTTCTCAGCTCTGTCCTATAGTTTTTCCTCCCCCTCCTCCAAGCTGCCTCTCTCAGGTGAGTACTTTGCCTCTTATTTTACTTCCTCTTGAGGTCTTTTGTGGTTTTATTCTCCCCCTACCCCATATTCCCTTATTGCTCGCTTTCTGACTGCTCTGATTTTGATGGGGGGGGGGCAAAGGGGGTTTTATCTTGCAATTAGTCCATAAGTCCATCTCCTTTTCATCTGGAGCAACTTACTTTTTACTGACCAGAGTGACTTCTGGGGAAACAGGATCAGTCCTACCTGGATTCAGCTGAATATACTACCTTGCCCCACCTCTCCAGGACCCAGTTCCCTGTTCCCTCTGTTCTTCAACAATTTGATGAAGTTGAGACATGTATTAGCTCAGATTTTAGGGAACTCTGAAAGAAAGTGGGAGAAAAGATGTATTAGGCTGTTCCCCAAACTGAAGGACTACAAAAGTCATTTTGGTATACTTGTGAAAACTGGGCAGTCTCTCAGTGTCATGTCAGGATATGGAGCCAATGCCATTTGAATTATCTTCGAAAGATTCTGAAGATCATGGGGACACTGGACAGTAAGGTACTCTCTCAACTGAAATACCAAGTATTCAAACTCTAATGCAGAGATCACAGTTCTGATGATCTGGCCTTGTTGTTCGAAAGCCAAATATATGTTTGCCTAAATGAATATTTAATAGAGCATTAGCATAAAGCACTCACACATAGTTCAGAAGAAGCAGTACAATGACACTCTCCAGGTCTCTTTGCAGAACTTTAGTTCACTTATGAGACATGGGAGACATTGGCACTGGGCCACCCAGAATACCTGGGTCCAAGAAGTTGCTGTGCTGTCTGAGCAAAGCATAATTGCAGTAACTCAAAAGAAATGGGAGATGCACAAATTTAGAGACATCTCCATTCCAAATATTCAGATGGACTATTTGTTGCTGACTTGTGGTAGAACCGTTGAAGCTTCTATTGGTATGAGCAGCCACAGTTGGACACACTGTACCTTGACCCTGACAGTGATGTCATTTTGGTATGAAGGACATTCTGTATATATTCATATATGTCTTCATTTCCCTCCTTTAGAAAATCTTGAGTCAAAACTTTTATATTTTTTTTCCTCTGCAATCTCAGCACTTAGCAAAGTACCTGGCACACAGTATGAACTAGATAAATGCTTGTTGATTAATTGAGTGAGTAACATTTTATTTACTTGTCCACAAACCCAAAAATAAATTTTATTGAGGCCTTTTGTCTTTAAATGACAGTCACTTCGGGATTTACTGCAATTTCCCCCATTCTCTCTCCTCATAAAATTTAACTCTTTCTTGTAGCAAAGAAAAAATAGTCAAAGAGAAAACACTTAATATAAGGGCTATCTGACAATACAGGCAACATTCTCCCATTGTAATTCGCTAGCTTTCTTCTGAAAATAGGGATGCATGTCACATTATCTGTTCTCTAGGATCATTATGGATATAAACCCTTTTTTTTCCCTCTAAGTAATCTTGCTCAGTCAACAATCTAATTAGAATAGGCACACAATGAGAAACAATAGCAAGACAGTGACACTTTCCAGCTTCTAAGGGAAAACTCTTTAGTAACTGTAAATTTCTAGGTCTGTTAGAAAAAATATTTCTGTGTCTTCATCCATCATTTCCACTTTTGGTCTAGTGTTTGAGAGAGCAGAGCCCTTCTTGACAATGTTAATCCTTTCAGTCATGTTTTGATCTCTTCTTTCTCTATCTCTGTCTCTCCTTGTGTCTCTCTGTCTCTCACTCTCTTGTCTCTGTCTCTTTCTGTCTCTTTATCTGTCTTTGCTTCTTCTAATCCTCTTTTCTCATCTTCAATCTCTCCTCATTTCCTTATTCCTTCCTTGCCATTTATAAACTTGCTTTATTGTCCCACATGCTGAATAATTTTTTTTCGACCTTGTCATCTCAAGGAATCATTTTATATAACTCTTCCTGTTCATAGACAGAGTATGTACACACTTTGCTTCTACTTCATTAGCCACTCAATTTCCAAACTCCTGTGCCATGTTTGTGTCCAAAATTAATGTGCTCTCTCAAATGTTACCAATGATGTCTTAACTGCCAAATCCAATGACCTTTTTTTAGGCTTTATTCTCCTTGAAATCTCTACAGATTTTGACACCATTTAACATTCTCTTCTTCCCCTGGCTCTTTCCAGATTTTCTTTACATCTTTGTAATTGCTTTTTCTCAGTCTCCTTTATTTTAGATCACTCAGGTCCTCTATCCTCAGTATAGATATCCCTCATGATCTGCAATGAGCCTTTTGCTCTCTGTTTTCTCTTTCTTGGTGATGTCATTAGATCTATTGAATTTATCATCTCTGCAGTTGACTACTAAAGTTGCTAACAGCCCCAATCTCTTTCCTGACCTAATTGCCAGCTTTTGGCTGGACATCTTCAACCAGGTGTGCTGGAATTATGTCAAATTCAAAACATAAAAAAAACTGAACCTGATTTCTTTTCTCCTGGTCCCTGCTTAAATCTGTCCTTTCTCTACAAGTTATTGCTGTTGATAATATTCTTATCTTTTGGGTTTTGGTGGATGAAAGATGAACTGACTGAGGAAAACAAAGCTTTGATCTTTTGAGCATATTGATTTATAAGCAATCTATGACAATTACCCAACAAACTTGGGTCTAGACTTTTTCAGCTTCTTAGCACGGGACCTAGAATACAGGAGGGAAGGCAGACTTTTTTACATTAGAAACAATTAATTAAAAAGTAATAATATTTCTAAGGCATTAGTCTGACAAAATCATTCCTCTCTTAAAAACCCTTAAAAGATAGGGGCTCTTAGCCTTTTTGTGTGTTACTTATCCCTATGGCAATCTGTTAATACCTATGGGTATATGAGGTGTTCAGGGAGGACTAGGAACCCTGGGAAGAAGGCTTGCCAAGCCTTTTTCAAGGATGTTTATCTACCTTTGGTGTCCACCTGGCACTCAACTTTTACCTGTGGCTCCAAGAAGAGGTAATGTGCATAACAGACCACAATCAATCAAAGTTGTTTTGGTAGTTGGGCTAAAGCCCATAACCAAACAGGCCTAAAATCTGTTGATGAATTAAGGGGATGTCAACTCAAAGCATGAGAAGATTTCCTGTGGCAGAATGGGCAGATGGAAACAATTTGTTCCAAGGGCCATGAAGGCAGCTGAAGTAGATCACGTGGAGGGCTTAGAGCTTGGTCAGATGTTGAAGATATTAATATCATTCATTGCATCCCTGATCATTACCAGCCATTGATTTTTGTCTTGTTACTGGACTGTGATGTCTCTTAAGGAGAAAGTGAGGTTGATGATTTTGTGCAACTCACATAAATATCAAGTCAAGTCAAGATATCACCCCGTGAAGTCATTTGTCTTCTTTGAAAGTGAAGATAGAAAAACAATAAAACCTATGAACCCCTTTCAGTGTGTATATATATATATATATATATATATATATATATATATAATTAACAATTGAAGGAAATATTAATCTTACAGGTTAGTGAAATTAAAGATGTCATTTTTTTCTCCATTCAACTTAACTGATGATCAAAAATTTATTCCATGAATTCCTAAAAAATGTTGGACCCAGGTTAAGAATCCTGCTCTACAATAATATGTAAATTCTTCAACCAAATGTTGAACATCCTCCATGATCAGTCTGCAACCTATCTTTTCAGCTTTACTTCACAATTCTGCTTTTGTTATATTACACATAGTATCAAGCCAAATCACTCCAAAATCTTTGCCAAGAAAACCTCAAATGGGATCACAAAGAGTCAGACTGGACTAAAAATTACTGAATAGAAACAACTTACTAGAAAATTAGACTATTAGCTGTTACCTGAATTTGACATTCCGTCTTTCCTATGTGTACCATGCTTCTGTACTCTGCCTTTCTGAATTTAGTTTTCATAAAGAATTAGTTCAAGTGCTACTTCCTACAGGTTTCCTTTTAAGTTTTTAGTAGTCCATTTCTCCTCAAATTAGCTAATAATTTTCTCTTTAATACCCTCATTAATACCTACTATAAACTCTGTGAGAACAGGAACCATTTCAATTAGTTGATAAGTATTTATTAAGCCCTTACATTGTGCCAGGCACTATGCTAGGTTCTGGAGATCTAAAGACAAATATCAAACAGTTCCTCTCCTCAAGGAGCTTTTGTTCTATTAGGGGAGATAAGTATGTACACAAATAACTCAAAATAATTTAAAATAAATATGTAGTAATCATAAAAGGGAGATAGGATAATGGGACAATTAGGTGACACATTGAATAAAGCCCTGGGCCTGGAGTCAGGAAGATTTCATCTTCCTCAGTTCAAATCTGGAGTCTGGGCAAGTCAATTAATCCTGCTTGCCTTAGTTTCCTCATCTGTAGTATGAGCTGAAGGAAGAAATGGCAGATCACTCCAGTATCTTTGGCAGGAAAACCCCAAATGAGATCATAAAAAGTTGGAGACAATTGAAAAAGTACCTAACCACAAGAGGACTATAGCTGGGTGATAACAAATGATTTTGTTTGAAAGGTGACACTTGAATTGACCTTTAAAGGAGACAAAGATCCCTAAGATGGAAGGAAGGTGGGGGTCCCCTCCGACAGAGGAGACATAAATGAAGCACAGAAACAGGACATGAGATGTCCTGTGTTAGTGTAAGGAGGGGAGAGTTTGCCTCCTCTCCAAGCTTATTTGATATAATCAAAGATGACAAGATATTAATGTGTTAACAAGATAACAGGGATCTCTGGTTTGGGGGTGGCAGAAGTTTTTGAAGCTATGGTTTTTACTCTGCCATCTTAGTAAAAAGCCTTTGCTATGAGCTAATTGTGTCTACTGACTGACTTTTAAACATAAGCTCACTGGTGGGATTATTATGAATTTTAGTTTTAGGAGTGGGCGCCCATAAGGTACCACTTGCATACTGAAGCAGCAGCTGCTTTCTGGGGACCCAACTTGTGAGTGTGAAAAGAGAAGTTGGAGTAGTCCAGAGAGGGTGTTTCATGTAAGAAACAATAAGAAGACCAGTTTCACTAAAAATGAAGAGTGTATAAAAGAGAGTAAAGGGGCAAAGGTAAACTAAAGCCTGAGCTTTAAATGCCAAAAAAATTTGCTTTTCACCCCAGGGAACTAGTAGAATTTATTAAATATAGAAGAATGATGTGGACAGATCTTTGGAGAAAATCACTTTGGTAGCGCTGTGAAAGGTGGATTGGAGATGGGGACTTTAGGCAGGGAGCCAATTAGGACACAATTAGAATCACAATAGACTTAATAGTTTCATTTTGTCTTCATATTCCAACTTCCCAACAAAGTGTTTTACAAATAGTAGTTGTTTAATAATTGTTTGTTAAATGGAAATGAATTCCACAGTCAGTCAACTTGCATTTATTAAGTGCCTACTATGTGCCAAATATTTGCTAATAACCCCTTATTTATTGTCAAATTTAAGAAGGTTTCCATCTGTCAGTTTTTCGAAATATCACACCAAATCACTCATCAGAACTGAATAGGGGATGAGGTGCTATAGCAAATAGAACAATTATAGATAACTTTCCGAGTTGGTTCACTATACATTAGTTGGGTTCACTTCAATTTGTTCACTAGGTCCCAATTATTGTGAATAATAAATTGCACTGAAGTGCATTCAAATTCATATTATAAGCTACAATCATATAAAATATAGTAATTAGTTTTAGTTCAATGGAAACATGCAATATGAATTTGAATAATGAGATCACTTCAGATTCATTTTTTGCATTAATCAAGATCTAGCTATATTTCAAAGAGGTGAGGGATAAGAAAACATGGTTCAAACTGACCCTATTATTCCATACCCTTGAAATGAATTAATAGGAAATGAGAACATGGAGGAACAAGGAAGGACATTTATTGCCTCAGAACACATGGCTGTAGTTACTTGGGGATATAGGTTTCCATATGTCTTTCCATTCCATATGTATTTTTGTGATCAACTGGTAATTCTCCATTTGATAGAAGGAAACCAGATGGATGAATCTCATATGGGTTTCCCTCCTTTCATATTATCTATATATGTCTGTGCTGGTGTGTTCCCTGGAAGGCATGACACAGAAGGAATTAGTTGATGAGGTCCTTGATGCCTTAGTGTATGCTACTACTATTTATTTGCCTGATTTCTCCTGCTAAGATCATTTTCTTTCCCTCTAGGTTACTAGTGGTAAAAGTAGAAGAAACTGTGTTGTCACAATTAAATTCCTTCAAATAGAAGTACACATTCAATCTTAAAATCAGAGGATCAGGGATATAGAATTGGAAAAGACTTTATAAGGCTTCTAGTCAGTTAGTTATAACTTATCTTAAAAATGAAGAAACTGAGACCCAAGGAAGTTAAGTCACTTCCCAAGTTCACATGGGATAATCAGCTTCAAAGACTGCATATGAAATGAGTCTTTCTCATTACTACATGGAATTTTCCGCCAAAAAATTGACTATTAAGGCACAGGGATATTGGGGCAAAGGAGTCAAACAGTAGAAATAGTAGCTACTTGCTTTACAAGTCTTAACAATAAAAATAGTATCAGTTGAGGGACTACAAAAAAACAAAACAAAACAAATAACATAGACTTGAATGGAGATATAATGGTGAAATCCTAAAAAAAAAAAACCCCAAAAAGCAAAAACAAAACAAAAAAACAAGCAAATATATATATATAAAAGACACCAACTTACAAAACATAGGACAAATCATAGAAACAATGAGTTACTTTGTGAAATGGAATTATAATGATGGCTTGATTTTCCAGCTCTTTGACTGTGCTACTTGTACCTAGGACTGTAAAAGGACAAATCAAACATGAAAACCTCAAATCCATTTTTGGGATCACCAAGCTTACAGGAAATGTTGGTCGATAGGTGTTCCCCCATTAAGCCTTAGTGCATGGTGCCCATGTTACATGTTACACGAAAACATGATAAGGGGACAGGGGGGAAGGAGAAGAGAGATAAGGAAGGAGAAAGGAAGGGAAAGAGGGAAGGAAGGAAGAAGAGAGAGATACAGACAGATAGAGATAGACAGAAACAAAAAGATATATATATATATAGAGAGAGAGAGAGAGTCAGATAAAGGGGAACTAGCATTTCCAGATCTTAAACTGTACTATAAAGGAGCAGTCATCAAAACCATCTGGTATTGATTAAAAAAAAATAGATAAATCTAGGCAGAGGACAAGCAGAAACAATGGAACTCAATAACTCAGTATTTGGTTAACTGGAAAATTTAACTTACTTAGGAAAGAATTCCCTATTTGATAAAATCTGTCATGAAAATCTGCAAGCAGTCTGGTAGAAATTAGACTCAGACAAACACCTTATTCCATATTCCACAATAAATTATAATTGGATGTGGAACATTAATGTTGAAGATCATAGTATTAAAAAACTAGAAAAGAAAGATTATTATATACCTTTTGTAGTTATGGATAAGAGGTTCATTCTTAGAGAAACAAGAGACAATGATAGAAGATAAATAATTGTGATTATACAAAACTGAATCAAAAGCCATTCCTCCAGATGTTAGTAGCCAAAATATATCGACACAAATACAAAACAAATAGTTCTTTAAAAAAAAAAAAAAAAAACTTCAAGCTATTAAGTCATTTGAAGGACTGCATGAAATCACTGATGCAAGAGAAATGCACAGCAAGATAACTCTGAGCTATTTATTCTAAACTCTGTGCACTGGCAAAGAAGAGAAAAGACAGAAATAATCAATCTTGATATAGTGGCGGGAATATTGAGGCACACTAGTGCATTTTTGATAGGGTTGTGAATCTATACCACCATTTTGGAAAGCAATTAGGAATTATGACCATACCATTACTTTGACTCAGAAATTCTATAAGTAGTTTGATAAAACAGGGAGGTCATTGATGAAAAGAAAGACATATACACCAAAATATTAATGGCACTACTTTTTGTGATGATAGCAAAAAAATTATATATTAGAAACAAAGCAAGTACCTATTGATTTAGAAATGGCTAAACAAATTTTGATTAATGGAATATTACTATGCTATAAGAAAGGATAAATGGGATGAATACAGAGAAGCAGGGAAATACCTGTATGGACTGAGGAAAAGAGAAATAAATAGATCCAATAAAATCATTTTACAATAAAAATAAAAGGATCCTCTTCCTCCTCCCCTATCTGTCCCCCCCCACAAAAAAATCAAAAGTGAATATTACTTCTGATAAAGCTCACACATGGTTCAAAAAAAGAAAAGTTGGAAACTTTCTTCCCACTCCTTGGCAGAAGTGGGAGGTCCATAATAATCACAAGAATGTACATTGTACACATTCTCGATGTATTAGTTATGCTGATTTATTTCCACTTCTTTTTTCTTTTTCTATTTTTGTGTCTACAATACTCTTTTTTCTATAGATGGTTCTTTTGGAGCGGGATGGGTACTGAAAGAAATTGTGTAATTTGTAAAAAATAAAAAGAAAGCAATAAAAATTGATTTTAAAAATAAGCAGTAGATGACAATGGCTCACATTAAGCCTGGAGTTAGAAAAACCTGAGTTCAAATCTGACCTGTTATTTCCTCTCTGTGTGATCTTGGATAAATCACTTCATCTCTTTGCCTAGGTTTCTTTAGCTATAAAATAAGGATGTATAAAACCATCAACCTCCCTGGGATTTTTATAGGTACTTTACTAATGCTAGCTATTGCTATATTCTCATTGATTAAAGGTTCTCCTCTTTTCTAGTCTTTATTCAACTTTTAGAAAAAATGGGGGGAAGGCAAAAAACCAATTTTCTTGAGTCTCAAACAATCTTGGTTCAGTTTTTGAAAAATGACATCAAACAACTGATTTTTGTTCTACCCATGTGAAGCTCCTTATATCTCCCAAATTCGCCTTTCTAGTTGATTGAATCTTTTCATTAAGATTTGCATGGCAAAGCATGTACCACAAATACAAAACCTGAGATGTATTAGAAGTAAAGAATTCATCAGGAGTTCTGGGGTCCTTAAGGAATACTCAATCCAACTGTTTACCATAGTAATCTCCACAAGGATAAACATACAGATTTGGGCTTGCCTATTTTTGAAATATGATCTCAAAGCTGCTTTCCCTCTAAGAAAAAAAAATCACAGGAAGGTTTATTATTTTTATTTTTTAATTTTTATCCTTGGGAAAATCCAGAAAAGGGGAGGGAAGCCTACAGAGGCAAAGCTAATAGTCTTTGAAGTCATTAAAAGCACTGGTCAAAGGCATCTTTGTCCAATGATTTCCCAATTGTTGTCTGAAATCAAGGTGTATGTGAATACTAGCATGGGTTGAGCATGAGCCAATGTATTTTTGTGGATGTACTCGTACCACATTTGGAAATTTGGCCTTCGGTGGCTCGTTTTTGTATGATTGGTACGTAATGATGCTCATCAGTGGTTTATTGCTCTGTAATCAAAACTACTCAAGATTTCAATGCTGCAATAATATTAACTTCCACCATTTGCTATTTTAATGAAGTGAATGTTGACATAAACATTTGCATACTTATTTGTCAATACAAACAGATTTGATGTCAAGTAATAAGGTCATTAAAAGTAATCATATATTTGCATATTTAATCCCCATTTTCTCCACCCTTGCTCTAGTTCCTCTCCTCTGCATCAATGCACTAAATAAATTAGCTAGTTAGCATCAACATAAGAGTACAGGACCACTACAGGCTTTTCTAATACAGAATCTGTCACTGCCACTCAGGAATCTGCTGAGATGAAACAACTTCACAGTAGAAGGTCACTTTATTCAGTCAAGTTCCCTCCACTCCTTGGAAGTAACCGTACCACACTCTGATTTATTATGGTAAAGCATGGAGTTGTTTGGGTTTATTGCATTCTATAAATCTCAGAAAAAAAATACAAATAAAGATGCAAATAAAGAAGACATTGATATTTAATTAGGTTTGATTCTAAAAATCCATATATAAGTATATATCATATCATCTCATAATTTCAAATGTGACTGGATTGTGTTGAACTGCTCTATCAATAAATGGAAAGAATTTGGAACCCGATGTGAGAAAGATCTCAATTTGCTATCTCTGACATTTATTGGCTATGTGACCCAAGGCATATCAGTTAAACTCTTGAGTTTCAATTTTATGATTTGTAAAGTAGAGATAATTATATCAGTAGTACCTAACTCACTGAGGTATTATAATGCTCAAGTACTTCCAGAATACTTTGCAAATCTTGAAGCATTAGGTAAAAGCCACCTGATTTTGCCACCTGTGTTTTGGGTTGGCAGCAAGGTGCTGGGGCTAGAATGCCAGCCTTCCAGACAGTAAAAGCTGGGTTAAGTATCACTCTCTGACACATAATGCTTGTATGATGCTAGGAAAGTCATTTAATCTCTTAATTCCCTAGGCAACTCTAAGACTTCAATTTATATTCCACCCACCCCAAACACACATGCATACATGTATATCTACACATAATATATTTTTGTTGCTTGCAAGCTAGACAATATAATCTAATTCAAATCTGGTCTCAGATGTTTATCAGCTGTGTGACCTGAGCATGTCACTTATCTATCTACCTCAGTTTCCTCATTTGTAAAAAGGGGATAATAATTGTACCTACCTTCCTGGTCATTGTGAGGATTAGACTAGACCTAGCACATACTAAGTACTATATAAATAAATATTAGCTATTATTGTTATCTCTCAAATGAAGAAATTAATAGCACTTATCATCCAGGTTTATTATGAGAATTAAATGAGATAAAGATTTTTAAGTGCATACTATAGTGCCTGGCACATTGTAAGTGCTACAACAACAAGAAACACAGCAGCAACAATATGATTGTGATATTCCATGATTCCCAGCCAAATAGCATCACCAGAATAATACTGTTGTTGAAAATATGGAATTTGTGGAGTTTTTAGGCAATATCTTGGTATGATTGATAGCAGTGTGCCATTTCTCAAATGCAATCCAGTCCACCCCTTCTTTTCCTCCTGTTCTATCTTCTTTCTGCTGGGTACAACCAAGGCAGGCTCTCAATTCTCTAGAGATAGAGATAGAAAAGTGTCTTCTCAACAAAATCTTTGTTCAAATCTTGCCTCTGACACATATGGACTATGTGATTCTGGGGGGGTCCCTTAATGCAGACAAGTCCCTAAAATATTAAGTTGTAACTCCCTTCACCACCACTCCCTTCCCTATTTCCACCTAGGTGATTCAGTGAATAGTACATCAGGCCTGGGATCTGGAAGATTTGGGTTCAAATATGATCTTAGATACTAGCTGTATAACATGGAACAAGTCACATAATCTTTGATTGTCTCAGTTTCCTCATGTATTAAATTTTTAGTTCAGTTATTTACAATCATGCTCTACTTTTCATGACCTCATTTGGGATTTTCTTGGAAGAAAAAAAAAATATATATATATTTTGCTGAGGAAATTGGGGTTAAGTAATTTGCCAAGACACACAGCCAGGAAGTGTCTGAAGCTGTATTTGAACTCAAGTCCTCTTGACTTTAGGGTTGGTGCTCTAGCCCCACATATTCTTTTGGAGATGTTATAAGGCTGTAAATTATGGCAATATAAAAATTTTAAAGGATTAAAATTGTGGGTAACAAATGGATGACAGAGAGATCAAAACAGGCTGCAGCATCTTCCCAGTGATGACATTTTATAGAAACTGCCCTAAACAACAACATCTAGGAGATATACAATTAAAAAAGGAAAATAGCCTGTAATGCAGCAAGAGGGAAGAATAACACAAAGATATCCAATTTTACCCATCATCTGCTCTACAGATAATGATACTGTACCTAGAGAATTTGTATTTGAATTCCTGTTTCTGGAATCTTGAACAAATCACTTAATCTCTCTTGGCTGCATATGCGAGATGAGGGGGTTAAATTAGAGGGCCTCTGTTGTCCCTTTCATCTCGAGATCTAAGATTATGTGTGGGCATTTATGTGTATATTTGTATATATAGGCATGCATGCTACTTTTAGACATCCTGTTATTATATTACTACTCAAAGAGAAACAATCTCTTTGGGCTTCAGAGTTACTTAAAAAGTTCCAAATTAACATTATTTATGTTGTATTGTGCTTCTATTCATTTTTATTAAATATTTTCAAATTATCTTTTTAAATTAGTTTGGCCAGCACTGGAAAATGGTGTGAACCATATTCTAGCATCCTGGGTATTTGACTCCTCTGACATAGGAAAGTATTATTCCTCAACCTCAAATTCCTTCTTGCTATTTTTCATTGCCCTATTATACATACATACATACATACATACATGCATATACATACATGCATAAGGGAAGCAGGGATTGCATCTGTTTTTCTGCACACCAAAAACATAGAATATTACTACTGGAAGAAATTTTGCAGATGGTAATAGAATCATTGGATTATAAATTTAAAGTAGCAGAGATCTCAGAAGTAAAAGTCCTATTCCCTCATTTTTTAAAATAATAGCTTTTTATTTTTAAAATACATGCAAAGATAGTTTTCAACATTCATTTTTGCAAAGCCTTGTGTTCCAAATTTTTCCCTCTCTTCCCCTTACCTCCTCCCTTAGACAACAAGTCATCCAATATATGTTAAACATATGCAATTTTCTATACATATTTTCATATTTATCATGCTGCACAAGAAAAATCAGATGAAAAAGAAAAAAATAAGAAAGAAAAAAGCAATCAAACAACAACAAAAAAGTGAAAATACTATGTTGTGATTCATATTCAGTCCCTAAAGTCGTCTCTCTGGATACAGATGGCTCTCTCTGTCACAAGTTTATTGGAACTGGCTGCATTGTTGAAAAAGAGCCATGACCATTGGAGTTTATCATCACATAATTTTGTTGTTGCTGTATACAATGTTCTCTTGGTTCTACTCACTTCACTTAGCATCAGTTCATGCAAGTCTCTTCAGGTCTTTCTGAAATAATCTACTGATAGTTTTTTTTTTTTTTAAATAGAACAACAATATTCCATAATATTAATATACTATAACCTATTCAGCCATTCCCCAACTGATGGACATCCACTCAGTTTCCAGTTTCTCCCCACTTCAAAAAAGGCTGAATCTGGGCAATTTATGTTTTTTCAAGTATTCATCTATTTTTATTAGATGATCAGATTTATTGAACAAAATAGCTCTTAGTTACTGCTTTAATTTTCTCTTCATCGTTGGCAACTTTACCCTTTTCACTTTTGATCCTGGCAATTTGATTTTCTTCCTTCCCTTTTCTAATCATATAAAGATCTCCTAGTTCTGCTCATTTTACTCACCATCAGTTCATGTAAGTCTCTCCAAGCCTCTCTGAAATCATCTTTCTGATCGTTTCTTATAGAATATTGATCCTCTTTCTATACCATCATGTCACCATTCTTTCCCCTCCCTCTTCTATCTTTCACCTCTTCTCTTTTGTTTAAAAGTGGAAAAAAAAAAAAACCTTTATCAAGGAGTTTGTTTTCTGGAGCATGATGGTATATTATAGATAGGGCACTGGATCTGGGAATCAGGAAGATCTAAGTTGAAAAATGGCCTCAGACTTTACTGACACTTGAAAAATATTTTTTTTAATCTGCCTCAATTTCCTCATATATAAAAAGGGGATAATAATTTCACCTTCTTTTCAGGGATGATGTGAGTATAAAATGAAATTATATAAATTGAAACCCTTAAAGTTCTGTCTAAAAGCCAGCTGTTATTACTTGCAACTAAGTAAATGTAATATATGTGCTCATATAATATATAATATTGTCAATATAGCATAATATTTATCTACTAATAATGGAGTATAATATATTAACACATCATTTGTATATTATTCATGGCAACATATTGTATACAAATGATTTATTAGAAACTCTGAATTTACTCTCCGAGTGTAACACTAGCAGGTCAAGTCTCTGGGACAGGCTAGCTGGGTTGTACCCCTCAAAGTTCTTTGAGCAATCCCAAGAGATATAGAAGATTTTTTCTATCCAATCAGCTTGAACCCCCATTCCAGTATGTTCTTCCCACTATCAAAATATGTTTTAATCAACCTTACTTCATACAAGCCTCTTAAGGACAGGAACCATGTTGTTAATATTTGACAACAGTTTTTCATAAATATTTATTGTCATAGCTCAAAGATCCATGCCTTTGTATCAATATCATCTCCATTGGTACTAATCATATCTTCTTAGAAAATCATTGCCTAAAGTTACTCTTGCAATAAATTATATTATTATAGGATGAAATTAGTAATGACCTCTATAAATTTACCTATGTTGGCATATTAATCAACATTTTGAAAACCTGAAATTTAATTCCTGAAACACTGCCATCATATGTTATTTCTAATTTAGTAGAGAAATTGTATAAATTTACCTGAGATTCAAAAAGACAAGTATGTGGCTTGTCTTTGGTCACAGTTTGAATCAGAGGATTTGAACTCAATTCCTCCTGCACTCTCTAATAGACAATGAAGCCTCTTAGGGTTTATGTGGTCAATGTTTAAAACAACTTGTGAAATGCTTATAAATAAATTAGTTCTAATTAAGTAATTGCTACTCTGCAACAATGTTATATAGAAAATTTTCATGCAATATGTGGTACTAAGCCAAATGCTATCAAAGTCAAATAAAATTTTTTGGGGGAAATGTGTCAAACTTTTTTCTATTTTATAACTTTGAAAATTGATCATTTACTTATTTTGCTTTTAAAATAGTGTGTTGTTTTGCTTTGATACTATTTATAACAGTTTGAGATTTGATAGGACTAAGACTTTCTTGTTTATTTTTTTCATTATTTACCTTGTTATTCTTCAATTTTTATTTCTCAAAATGGATTTCTTTATTATTTTCTGTAATTTTATTAATATAACTTGCAATTTGGTAGGTCTAATAAAACATTTTCTATAGAAATTTGAGCAGCATGATCATTTTGTGACAGTGGGATGGGCAACTATGGACATTGAATATTTTGGTACGTGATTTTATTATTATTATTTTATTTGATCTAAATGTGGCTTTATCCAGTTAGGATGATTTTTTAATTTGTTTTGGTAAAGCACCACTTTATAGTTGTGTTAATATGTCTGGCTATTTTTTTTTCTTTGTTGAATATTTTTGTTATTTAAATGTATTTTCTCTTTCTATTTCCTTCTGGGCTTTCTTAATAATAGAGAGAAAAGCAAACAATATTGTGGATAAATTTTGTATCTTGATATTTTACTGAAACTTTTAAATTAATTTCCTAGTTCTCTAAATAAATATCACAATATCTTTAAATAAAATTGCTTCATCTTTATTCATGCTTCTTCCCTAATTTTTACCTTGTCTTAATGCTATATGTCTAGTTCTGGAAAATAATATTGGGAAAAGTGGATATATTTGTTTTATCTCTTCTTATTGGGAGTACCTTTTGTGCTTTGTCTAATTCTTGGACATACACTTTTTGCTTTTATGAGGGATAAATGCTCTTATTATTTCAGTGTTTTTTTTACACTAAGGAATACTATTTTTCTTTGAGAAATGTGTTAGTATCATCCCACAGATTTTGATGTTTCTCATTATTTTAATTTACTTTAATTAATGTATTATATTTGCTATTTTTGAACCAATTGATTATTTAGGATAAGATTATTTAGATCTATTTTATCTATACATAGATTTTTATTCTTTGTTTCTATTTCTTGTTGAGTAATTTTTATTCCATTGTAAAATATAAAGAATGCATTTAACATTTATGTTTCTTTACATTAAGTATTGAGTTATTCATGCACCAGGAAATGAGGAAATCAATGATATTGCTTCATAATTGTGAAAAATAGATATGTTACTTAAGACTCTCATTCAATAATAATCACTAAACAGCTATAAGTTTTTACTTAGATTTATATAATTTTTCTTGTTAACTTTCTGAAAGATTTGTTCCAGACTTCAAGAGGCACATTAAGATCAGCAAAGTTATTGTTTTTTTATTATTGATTTTATTTTGAAACACAAATGTTTCCTGATTGTTAAAATATTGAAGTTTGAAAACCATATAACTATTGTATAATTACTGTTATTTACTTTCTTTCTTAATGATTTACTTTTTACTTGAAAATAACATTAGATTACATAATGCTTCCTAGACAATGCTGTCTTATAATTCAGTTAGAATATTCAAACTGGGTTACATATCTTAAATTTCCTTTGTCCTGGACATTTGAATTTCAAAGACTGGTCAATTCCATTTTTTCAAAGAAACGGCTTAGACGTCAGTTTTGTTAAAAGTCATTTTTAATTGACTGGCATCAATATGTATTTTGATATACTTTGCAAAATAAGTCAGTGTTGGTGGACCATATGATAGTTTTCCTTTTTTGTTGATGATGAGTAATCTTAAACATTTCTGATTAAATTTCATTATAATATGATCTTCCTCTTTCTGGTTATTTGTACTATTTTCTCTTTAACTTTGAGCTATGAAACTTGGCAATCACATTCCAGGAAAATAAAATACTGGATTCCAGTTTGGTCTTGACTTTTGAATTCTATTGAAGCATATTTTTTTGTTTGGCTCTAATACTTTTAGGCAATTTTCATTTGTCACTGACTGAAATAAAATATTCAGCTTTGCTCTTTCCTAATATTGAAATGCTATTTAAGTAATAATGAATATCCTCCATTTGTTATTAGATTATCTTGCTGATTAATATTTTCAAGTATATGTTTTACATTTTAGAGAATTCATTCTAATTTTGTTATTTAATTTTGATTATTTTGTTGTATCATTTTATTTTTAGTCTAAATTACTTTGATTTTTTTCAGATTTTTCAATGTCACAAAAAAGGGTGATTGAGAATATTGTTTTAAAGTTCTTGAACTTGTGGAATTAGAGGAACCATAAAGATGTTATATAGAAAGCTGAAAATTCACATCTTGAACTTAGGAAAGTGGTCAAAGCTTAGCATTTGGGGTTTGGAGAGATATACATAACTATGATAGATGAAATTGTGAGAATAGATGAGGTTAAGAACTATACTTACAGAACTATAATGGTTATAGCATTAAGATCATGGAGAGGACACAATGACATATCTGAAGATATTTACCATTAGCCTTGTAGTCTCAGAAGTAGTTTAAATACTCCCAGATAGTCTAGAATATTACTTCCCTAAAGGGGAGAGAATTCAGATTGAGAGCCCCCCTTCCCCAAACCAGAAATCTCTGCAGGATGTCCATCCATGCAGAGTGAAGCATTTTTATTATTCACCTTTTTATGATATGTCTTGATAATTTAGATTACAAAGTTGTAATTTTATGGAAGTGGGAGGTAGAGAGAAGGTTTGAGTTATCCAAAGAATTACATAATTAATTCTCTTTGCTTGATTTGGAATAACCTGGGTGTCATATACTAACAATAGTTTTCAAGTGCCAGGGTTGTGGTATATGAATGTTATGGAATATTGTTGTTCTATAAGAAACGATCAGGAAAATGATTTCAGAGAGGCCTGGGGAGACTTACATGAACTGATGGTAAATGAAGTGAGTAGAACCAGGAGAATATTGTACATGACAAAAAAAAAAGTGAACAGAGAAGTAATTACTAATTGTGATTTTCAGGACAATAACTTCCAAAATTTTAAGACAAATTCAGTTGTAAGGAAGGAGCTCTCAGGGAGAGCCTGTTGCCTAGGGACATAAGGCTCTGTGGTCTGAAGGAGAGACTCAGGGACTCCAAAGAGAGCTTTAGTGTGTGGTAAGAACAGAACATTATAGGTCAGAGCTAAACTTACCAAGAATGTTAAATATATTATCTTGTGGTTTCATGCTTTAATCACCTATTTTAAAGATAAAACCTAAATGTATTTCTTTATATATTAAAATTTTAATAACTTATTTTTACATTTCATTTTAATATGCTATCTCTTATTCAGCAAGATATTATTACAACATTATTACAAAGATAAAAAAGTTACTAATTATGTTTGCTAAGTACTAATTTCAGTTGTTTTCATCTATTGAAGGAATACAAAGTCTGTCAGTAGCTTCTTAATTGTATCATACTGTGGTGAAACCTTGGAATAAAGTCCTTTTCACTCCACCCCAATTATGTAGATCACTGAAAGGGAACCTTATTCAAGTGAAAGGCAAGGGACTATAGTAGAAATAAGACTTCTTTTTAAGCCAGGACACAAGTTAGAATAGTGCCTTAGATAATTACTAGTTGTGGATAATCATTAACCTCTTAGAGCCTTAATTGTCTCATCTATAAAATGGGGAGAAAAAGAGTCTTACTAACTGCTTCCCAGGGCCATTGTAAGGAATTTGCTTTGCAAACTTTGAAGTGCTAAATATATATTACTAATATAAAATGCAAAGAAGGAAAATACTCTGTGAAGACTTGATAATCTTTCCCAAAATGGCTGTATAACTTGTATAACACATTATTTCAGGCAATGTCACAACTATCTGTCTGGAGATGGAGAAAGCAGGCCTCAAATCCTGCTACATTTACAATCTTCTAATGTCACTATGTTTTACAGACCTTCTACCTCTTCCCTCCCTCCTTCCCTTTCTCCTTCCCTCCCCCTTCCTTCCTCTTTTTCTTCCTTTCTTCCTTCCTTCCTTCCTTCCTTGCTTCCTCTCATCCTTCCTTTTTTCCTCATAAAGACCAAAGAATTTTGGTGTCCAGAAGGTCATTCTTTCAGGATGAGAATTTACTTTCTAATAGATAGTATACATTATATAGATATGTATACATACCAACATACATGTATACATATATGTATAGAGACAAATACATCTGTTTCCATATCTGTATCTATATATGTAGATTATGTGTGTTTTTACATATGTATTTATTTGTATGCACACAAAGGTGAATTTCAAAGGTAAAATGAAGTGAAAAGTTGAGGGGATTATCTAGATAACTCTGGTCTAGAGCTCTAATTTACAACATTTCTTCTTGGGTAAGTTCATGTAAGAAATTGAAATTTGTTTTAAATATAAAAATACCTTTTGTGAGGGGGAAAGAAGAGAAGGTTTTTTGCATTGCTGTAGATCGACATAAAGTAAATGCCCTGCCTTACCATCTCAAAATATGAAATAGTTAAGACCATTTCAATTTACTGCAATCCCTTCTTACTTATATTGATGGACATTTGTATGGACCAACTTTGTCTGCATATTCAGTTGTAGCTGTTGATGATATTATAGGTCCTTATATAGAAAATCTGCATGCTTCATCAGAGTGTCTAGATCCTTTTTCTTCTCTTTCCTAGATTGGAGCTTCACCTACAATCACTGTGAAGAGGAATAAATTGCTTACTCTGCTCATGCTCATGTTCTCTTCTGGACACATGGAGGCATAAGGGAAGAGGTAATTATGTTATAATGGTTGTATGGGCATCGATTCCAGGGGCGGAGCCAATATGGCAGAGAGCAGAAGTGACTCTCTGTAACCTCCTCTAACCTTCTCTCAAACCAACAGCAGATTAAGCCTCTAAACTGGTTTTAAAATCAAAGAATCCAAAGTATCTAGAGTACAACACATTTCCAGAAGAAGATACCTTGGAAGAACTTCAGAACAGGTCTGTTTCAATTGGGCAGGGGGACAGTCTGTGGAGCCTAGACGGCAGCACAGGGAGACAGGGCAAGGAACTGGGGTGGGGAGTTGGAGTATTGCAACTTTCAGGCACCTGGGAATCTTCTGTAAGCCTCTTAGGTTACTCTGTTCTGGTTGCAAGTAGGTGGTTTGGCAGATTTACTACAAAGGGCAAATTGTAAACCACTGAGCCCCAGAAGAAAGACCTAGCTGCCATTACCCAGCACTGGAAATCAATCAGCAAATTAAACCTCAGGGCAAATTAAAGCAGCAAATTAAAGAATTAAAAATTCCTTTGCACTGAACAGACTTCAAGATTTTAAAAAAATGAATAAAAACCAAAACTCTCACCATAGACAGCTTTTATGAAGACAGAAAACAGACCTCAAATCCTGAGGTTTCTAAAGGCAAATCAACTCCAGAAGAAGTCCCAAAAAGAGACAGGAGCTAGTCCCCATTTCATAAGGCTTTCTTCAAAAATTACATAAAGGATCTTAAAAGAGAGTTAGCAGAAAATTTTGAAGAAAAAGGAGGAAATGAAATGAGATTATTGCAAGAAGAAATGGAAAAAATGGAAAAAAAGAATGCAATGAGCAAAACCAAAATTAATTGGCCAATTGCAAAAGGAGTTAAAAAAGGTAACTGAAGAAAATAATACACTAAAAATTAGAATTGAACAAATGGAAGTGAATGACTCAATAAGACTTCAAGAATCAGTCAAAAAAAAAATCAAAAGTGAAAAAATAGAAGATAATATGAAATATCTCCTAGGAAAAACAACTGACCTGGAAAATAGATCTAGGAGAGACAATATAAGGATTATTGGGCTTCTTGAAAGCCATGATGGAAAAAAGAACCTAGACATTATCTTACAGGAAATCATAAAAGAAAACTACCCTGATATTTTAGAATTAGAAGATAAAATAGCCATCAAAAGAATCCACTGATTACCTCCTGAAATACACCCCAAAATTAAATTCTTAAGGGATATAGTGGCTAAATTTTTGAATTATTATACCAAGAAAAAGACATTGCAAGCAGCCAGAAAGAAACAATTTAAATATGGAAGAGCCACTATTAGGATTACCCAGGACCTAGCAGCTTCCACCTTAAAGGATCAAAGGGCCTAAAATCTGATATTCTGAAAAGCAAAGGAACTGGAATTATAGACAAGAATAAGCTATCCAGTTAAAATGAGCATTATCTTTCAGGGAAGAAGATAGACATTTGATGATATAAGTGAATTTAACCTATTTCTAATGAAAAGGCCAGAACTAAACAAACACTTTGATCTCTAAACACAGAACTCAAGAGAAGCATATAAAGGTAAAAAGCAAAGAACTCATGAAAACTCTATTTCTGTTATGGATATACTTAGAGAATGCGGGTATAATTCAATTTTATTATGATAATATGAAAAAGAAACTAGAGGTAGAAAGGGGATCATATTGGAAGAAGAGGAAAAAGGAAATAAAATAAGGGAAATTACATCTCATGAAGAGGAAAAGAAAACTTAATAATTGAGAGAAAGAAGGGAGGGGGGATGATCATTGTGTGAATCTTGCTTTCATCATATTTGGCTCAAAAAGAGAATATCAGACATATTTAATTTCACAAAGAAACTTGTATCACCTTATAGGTAAGTAGGAGGGAAAGGGGGGAAAAGATAGGGAAAAGTATAAAAAAGGAGGAGGGGTCTAAAGTCAGAGGACTGTTTGAGGGATGTGGTCAACAAAAGCAAATACTGGGAGGAGGGAAGAGGAATAAGAAAGAGAAAAGCATAACCTAGGGCAAATAAGATGGCAGGAAATACAGAATTAGTTATTTTAAGTATGATTATGAATGGGATGAACACTCCCATAAAACAGAAGCACATAGTAGACTGTATTAAAAGTCAAAATCCTACAAATTATTGTTTACAAGAAGCACATTTAAAGTATAGTGATACATACAGAGTGAAGGTAAAGGGCTGGAGCAGAATATATTATGTTTCAGGTGAAGAAAAAAAAAGCAGGTCAAGTAAAAGCAAAAATAGGTCTAATTAAAAGACATAATGAAAGAAACTATATTTTACTAAAGGGTACCATAGATAATGAAGCAATATCAATACTAAACAGATATGCACTAAGTGGTTAGCATGGAAATTCCTAGAGGAGAAGTTAAGAGAGATGCAAGAAGAAATAAACAACAAAACTAGACTAGTGGAGGATCTCAACCTTGCTCTCTCAGAACTAGATAAATCAAACCACAAAATAAATAAGAAAGCAGTTAAGGAGGTAAACAAAATGTTAGAAAAGTTAGGTATGATAAATATTTGGAGAAAATTAAATGAAGACAAAAAGTACTTTGCTTTTCTCTCAGTGTTTCATGGAACTTATGCAAAAATTGACCATTTATTAGGGCATAAAAAACCTTAAAATCAAATGCAGAAAGGCAGAAATAGTAAATGCATTTTTTTTCAGATCATGATGCAATAAAAATCACATGCAATCTAATGCCAGAATAAAATAGACCAAAAAGTAATTGGAAACTAGATAATATCAGCCTAAAGAATGAATGGGTGAAACAGCAAATGATAGACACAATTAATAATTTCATCCAAGAGAATGACAATCATGAGAAAACATACCAAAATTTGTGGGATGTAGCCAAAGGGATAAGAAGGCAAAATTTTATATCTCTAGATGCCTATTTGGATAAAATAGAGAAAGATAAAATCAATGAATTGGATTTGCAACTAAAAAAGCTAGAAAAAGAACAAAGTAAAAATTCCCAATCAAATACCAAACTTGAAATTCTAAAAATTAAAAGAGAGTTTAATAAAATTGAAAAGAAAAAAAGAAAAAAAAAACTATTGAATTAATAAATAAAACTAAAAGTTGGTTTTATAAAAAAAAAAAAAAAAAAACAACAACAAACAAACAAACCAGTAAAATAGATAAACCTTTAGTTAATTTGATTAGAAAAAGGAAAGAGAAAAATCATATTGTTAATATCAAAAGGGAAAACTTTCCACCTGAACAGGAAATTAGAGCAATAATTAGGAGTTACTTTGCCCAACTTAATGCTAATAAATTTGATAACCTAAGTGAAATGGAGGAATACCTACAAAAATATATATTTCCTAGATTAACAGAAGAGGAAATAAATAAATTTTTGAAAAAGAAACAGAGCAAGCTATTAATCAACTCCCTAAGAAAAAATCCCCAGGATCTGATGGATTTACATGTGAATTCTACCTAATATTTAAAGAACAACTAACTCCAATACTATATAAAGTATTTGAAAAATTAGGAAACAAAGGACTCCTACCAAATTCATTTTATAACATAGACATGGTACTGATACCTAAACCAGATAGGATGAAAATAGAGAAAGAAAATTATAGACCAATCTCCCTAATGAATGTTGATGCAAATATCTTAAGTAAAATATTAGCAAAGAGGTTACAGAAAATCATTCCCAGGATAACACACCATGACCAAATAGCATTTATACCAGGAATGCAGAGTCGGTTCAATATTGGGAAAACTATTAGCATGATTAACTATATCAATAACCAAATTAACAAAAAACATATGATTACCTCAATAGATGCAGAAAAAGCATTTGATAAAATCCAACATCCATTCCTATTGAAAACACTAGAGAGTATAGGAATAAATGGACTTTTCCTTAAAATAGTCAGTAGTGGCTATTTAAAACCATCAGCAAATATCATATGTTATGGTGATAAACTGGAACTATTCCCAATAAGATCAGGGATGAAACAAGGTTGCCCACTATCACCATTACTACTCAATATTGTATTAGAAATGCTAGCTTTGGCAATAAGAGAAGAAAAATTGACCAAAGGAAATAGAGTAGGTACAAATTATCACTCTTTGTAGATGATACAAAGAGAAATTCCATTTAAAATAATTGTTAATAGTATAAAATATTTGGGAATTTATCTGCCAAGGGAAAGTCAGGAACTATATAAGCAAAACTAAAAAACACTTTCCACACAAATAAAGTCAGATCTAAACAATTGGAAAGACATCAAGTGCTCTTGGATAGGTTGAAGGAATATAATAAAGATGATAATATTACCTAAACTAATCTTTATTTAGTGCTATACCAATCAAACTCCTAAAAAACTATTTTACTGACCTACAAAAAATAACAACAAAATTCTTCTGGAAGAACAAAAGCTCAAGCATTTCAAAGGAATTAATGAAGAGAAAAGCAAATGAAGGTGGCCTAGCTGTATCAGTTCTAAAATTATATTATAGAGTAGCACTCATCAAAACCATTTGGTACTGGCTAAGAAATATTCTAGTTAACCAATAGAATAGATTAGGTTCATGGGACAAAATAGTCAATGACTATAGTAATCTAGTGTTTAACAAACCCAAAGACCCCAGATTTTAGGATAAAAACTCACTATTTGACAAAAACTGTTAGGAAAAATGGAAACTAGTATGGCAGAAATAGGCATTGGCCCACACCTAAGACTGTGTACCAAGATAATGTTGAAATCCAATAGCAGGAGATACAAAGAGATATTCCATTTAAAATAATTGTTAATAGTATAAAATATTTGGGAATCTATCTGCCAAGGGAAAGTCAGGAACTATATAAGCAAAACTACAAAACACTTTTCATACAAATAGAGTCATATCTAAACAATTTGTACAAATTTGTATCTCCTGCTGTTGGATTCATAATCTAGACATAAAGAATGATATTATAAACAAATTAGAAGGAAATAGGATAGTTTACCTCTCAGATCTGGGAAGGAGGAAAGAATTTGTGACCAAAGAAGAACTAGAGATGATTATTGGTCACAAAATAGATAATTTTGATTATATTAAGTTAAAAAGTTTTTGCACAAACAAAACTAATGCAGACAAGATAAGAAGGGAAGCATTAAACTGGGAAAACATTTTTATATTTAAAGGTTCTGATAAAGGCCTCATTTCTAAAATATATAGAGAATTAATTCAAATTTATAAGAATTCAAGTCATTTCCAACTGAAAAATGGTCAAAGAATATGAACAGACAATTTTCAGATGAAGAAATTGAAACTATTTTTAGTCATAGGAAAAGATGCTCCAAATCACTATTAAGCAGAGAAATGCAAATTAAGATAACTCTGACCTGTGGAGGAGGAAGGAATTTGTTACCAAAGAACTAGAGATCATTATTGACCACAAAATAGAAAATTTTGATTATATCAAATTAAAAAGTTTTTGTACAATCAAAACTATGCAGACAAGATTTAGAAAAGAAGCAATAAACTGGGAAAACATTTTTACAAAGATTCTGATAAAGGTGCCATTTCCAAAATATATAGAGAATTGACTCTAATTTATAATAAATCAAGCCATTCTCCAATTGATAAATGGTCAAAGGACATGAACAGACAATTTTCAGATGGAGAAAGGGGAACTATTTCTAGACATATGTAAAGAGGTTCCAAATCATTATTGATTAGAGAAATGCAAATTAAGAGAACACTACACACCTCTCAGATTGGCTAGGATGACAAAAAAAGATAATGATGAATGTTGGAGGGG
This sequence comes from Sminthopsis crassicaudata, assembly GCF_048593235.1. Lineage (NCBI taxonomy): Eukaryota > Metazoa > Chordata > Mammalia > Dasyuromorphia > Dasyuridae > Sminthopsis > Sminthopsis crassicaudata. Next base: position 723,669,777 of record NC_133617.1, read on the forward strand.
ATGTGGGAAAACTGGGACACTGATACATTTTTGGTGGAATTGTGAATGCATCCAACCATTCTGGAAAGCAATTTGGAAATATGCTCAAAAAGTTATCAACCTGTGCATACCCTTTGATCCAGCAGTGTTTCTACTGGGATTGTATCCCAAAGAGATCTTAAAGAAGGGAAAGGAAGCCACATATGCAAAAATGTTTGTGGCAGTCCTTTTCATAATGGCTAAAAACTGGAAATTGAATGGATGCCTATCAATTGGAGAATGGCTGAATAAGCTGTGGTATATGAATGCTATGAAATATTATTGTTCTATAAGAAATGACCAGCAGGATGATTTCAGAAAGGTCTGGAGAGACTTGCATGAACTGATGCTGACTGAAATGAACAGAACCAGGAGATCATTATACACTCAACAACATTACTATATAAGGATCAATTCTGATGGATGTGGCTCTCTTCAACAATGAGATGAACCAAATCAGTTCCAATTGTTCAATAATGAAGAGAACCAGCTACACCCAGCAAAGGAACTATGGGAAACAAGTGTGGACCACAACATAGCACTTCCATTCCTTATGTTTTTGTCCACTTGCATATTTGTTTTCCTTCTCAGGTTATTTTGACCTTATTTCTAAATCCATTTTTTTCTTGTGCAGAAAGATAACTGTATAAATATGTATACATATATTATATTTACTATATACTTTAACATATTTAACATGTATTGGTCTACCTGCTATCTAGGGGAGGGGATAGAGGGGAAGGAGGGGAAAAGTTGGAACTGAAGATTTTGCAAGGATCAATGCTGAAAAATTTCCCATGCATATGGCTTATAAATAAAAAGTTATTTAAAAAAAAAGAAAAAAAGAGACAACTCTGAGATACCACTACACATTTGTCAGATTGGTTAAGATGACAGGAAAAGATAATGACAAATGTTGGAGGGAATGTGGGAAAACTGGGACACTGATACATTGTTAGTGGAACTGTGAATGGATCCAACCATTCTGGAGAGCATTTTGGAACTATGTTCAAAAAGCTATCTAACTGTGTATACCCTTTGTCCTAGCAGTATTTCTACTGGGCTTATATCCCAAAGAGATCTTAAAGGAGGGAAAGGGACCCATATGTGCAAAAATGTTTGTGGCAGCCCTTTTCGTAGTGACTAGAAACTGGAAACTGAATGGTTGTCCATCAGTTGGAGAATGGCTGAATAAATTATGGTATATGAATATTATGGAATATTATTGTTCTGTAAGAAACAACCAGCTTTATGATTTCAGAGAGGCCTGGGGAGACTTACATGACCTGATGGTAAGTGAAATGAGCAGAACCAGGAGATCATTATAAATGCAACAGGAAAGAATATATGATGATCAGTTCTGATGGATGTGGCTTTCTTCAACAATGAGACGGTTCAAACCAGTTCCAATTGTTCTGTGATGAAGAAAGCCATATACACCCAGAGAGTTCTGTGGGAACTGAGTGTGGAGGAAAACATAGCATTTTCATGTTTTCTGTTGATGTTTGCTTGCATTTTGTTTTCCTTCTCAGGTTTTTTTTTGTTTGTTTGTTTGTTTTGTTTTTTGATTCAATTTTTCTTATGCAGCAAGATAACTGTATAAATATGTATACATATATTGGATTCAGCATATATTTTAACACATTTAACATGTATTGGACTACCTTCCATTTAGCAGAAGGGGTGAGGAGCAAGGAGGGGAAAATTTGGAACAAAGTTTTGCAAAGGTCATTGTTGAAAAATTACCCATGCATATGTTTTGTAAATAAAAGGCTTTAATGAAAAATTTAAAAAAAAATTAAAAAATGAAGTATGTATGACCTTTGCCAAGTGTTAGTAAGTATCAGAAGCAGATTAAAATCCATTTTCTCTGAGTTTTTTTCATGGTTCTATATTACCTTAATTGAGAAATGATTTTAATCCATATGAACTTTTTATATTGGAAGAAAGAAAATGAAGAAAATCACTGTCTACTGTCCCCTTTTACTTTGCCTCTATAGCATTAAACTCTTGATTTTAGTCTTCAATTTTTTTTTCACTAAAAAATAGGCCTCAGAGACTATGTTGACATGACAGTTTGGACAGAGTAAGAAAGTAGAAGACAAGTAGAATCAGATGATCATAAAAATATTTAAAATATATAATATTAATATTGACCAAATTCACTTATTTTACTTTTCATTCCCTTCTTATTGTACTCCCTAGCAAAGAAAAGTTTGAGCCATGTTAAATTAACTAAAAATAGTTTGAACTTTTTTTCTCTGGTCCAAATCTGCTCACATGTTCAAGCTGATTGACAGAATTGATTGGCTCATGGCATAGTATTCTTGACAGGCATATCCCCTACTGTGGGCCCAAAGTGAGTTCAAATTTCCAGGTTATGCCTTTAAACATTGGAAAGAGGAAAATTTTCTTGGAATTCTAGAGTGTCACTGAATATACAAAACTTAAGTCACAATACTGTATCAGTTTCTAAATCACATATCATAAGATTCCAATCTTAATTTGGTTAAGGGGAATGATCTTCAGAAAACAAATTCCATTTTCTTATTTTCCATCCTCCACCAATGACATTTTTATAAGTTTATACTCCAATGGGAGTAGAGGACTTTCTCCCACTCTCAATAGCTATTTTGGTTGACTCTAATTTGGTTCTACCCCTATTGTTCTCCATTTTTCTACCTCTCAGCTTCTGCTGGGTTGACATTCATAAATATTAGTATTTCTACTTTATTTTTATAGTGATGTCCACTTGAGTTGATTAAATTCCTCTTTTCCATTTCATTAATTTAAAAAATACATTTAGTCACTCTATTTTGATGCATTTTAGTCACCCTTTCTAAGAACATAAGGATGAGTGAGATATGTATAAGAAGAAAAGAGGGCATTAAACTAAGCAGTTCAAAAATAAATCAATGTACTTTTCAAACACCTGAAAAGTATTCTGGAAATAGTGTGACAATTATGTGGGCAGGGAACAGAGAACATTTTAGGTGTATTGTTTATTCCTTGTGGAAAATTCATTGTATCTGCATCAACAGCAATGGTATAACTGGAGAAGTGCTGGTTTTGGAAAAGGAAGAGCTGCAAAATGATCACACATGTACAACCTTGATGAAATTGCTTATTACCTCAGCAGGGGTGGAGGGGGGAAGAGGAAGGAAGGAGAGATGGACAGAATTTGGAAGTTATCATTTTAAAAAAGAACTTTCCAAATTGTTTTTACATGCAATTGTGGGAGGTGGTTTTTTACCAAAAAATCGACCCCCCAAAAAAAAAAACCCACCTACAAATCATAACCTTGTTGCTTGATCCCTTTGCAATTTTACATAGGACTGACAGATTGATAGATAGGGGGTAGATAGAGATAGGAAGTTATAAATAGAAATTTAAGGTAAAGAATTTATTAAGTACTTACTATGTGGCAGACTAAATCCTGTGATTACAAATATAAGTCAAAAAAAAAAAAGGGATAGTCCCTCAATTAGCTTATATTCTAATAGAGAAAGACAATATATGAAAGTAATAGAGAAAAGATATGGCTTCCGGGAAGGAGGCACAAAAGCTCAGAGAATGAGGAGGAGGGTTAGAAGAAAAGTGAGAATGAACAAGTTGTACTAGTAGACTTAACTAGAGATTTATTAATCTATTATAATGGTAATAGGAATAAAGGCATCTCTAAGCTGAAAAGATTTTTGGGGAACAGAGGGAAAAAAATCAGGTAAGTCAGAAGTAAAGCCAAGAATGACAAAATACTTTTGAGCTTTAGATCATCATCTGTAAAATCAAGAAATTGAACTCACTGATCTTTAAAATTCCTTCAAGATCTTAATCTGTGATCTTATGGACAAAAATGGTTCTTTCTCAGAGATTACTCTAAATATGGTAGTTGTAAGCAAAATTATGAAAGAACAACTCTGCTCACTTAAATCCAGATCATTGGCAAGTGAAGACCACCCCAAGATGTTATTGGTCTTCCAAAAACAAACAAAATCCTTTTCCTTCTCATTGAATGTAAGCTTCCTGAGAGCAAAGAATATTTTATCTTTTATATTTGTATCCCCAGCATCTAGCACAGTGCCTAGAACATGATAGGAGCTTAATTAATAGTGTGTCCCTCCAAAATGATTAATTGAATGATTAAAACTATCTCAAAATGAAATGAATTGTTTTTTGAGAAATGAGGTTCTTATCTCTGAAAATCTTCAAGAAGAGACTGGATTATCCTCTCCTTGTCTAGGATATTGTGTAGAATATTGGATCAGGTATAAAATGGACTATATAATTGATGTCTAATCCAGTTTTGAGATTCTCTGGTCTTATGATAATCATGAATATACTGAACTGCCACCAGGGTCTATGTAGACAGGTTGAATACATACTCTGTTTTCAGCAGTGTTATCAGGTGATACTTGTAGAATCATAGGCTCAGTAAGGTTGTCATTTGACCAAATCATACAAGTAGTAGATATCAGAGATGAACATTGTTTTTCTGCATTCATAGTGGTTAGGTTGTTTTTTTTTTTTTTTTTTCCCTCACAAATTGCTCTTTTCCATTTATCCCTGGGGGAAAAAAAAGTTCATTTCAGTGACATTAAGCCCCTCCATTCAAAACAGAAGTAAAAGATGATTCAAAATTGGTACTTCCATTGAAAATATTCTTCGATTTTTACCTCCTTGACTGTTATATTGTCTATCTAAAATTTTTATTTAAAGTGATCATTTTATTCCTTTTGTAAGCTTGACCAAAAAAGAAATTCAGGAAGGTCTGTGGTAAAATCTGACTTTTTTTGTATGCTTGCAATTCAATTAGCAATTATTCAAATGCTCATCAGTATCTTTGTTCAACTCCCCATGGTTCTTCCTTGTAATCTAAACCTGATGGCCAAAAAAGGTGCCAAAATTCACATGTTCATTTTTCCCAGTGTGACAACAAATGATTTCTATGCTTTGTTCTTTATACAATATAATTTTAATGTGTCAAATGTAAATTTCTGTACAAGAAAATGAGGGAGACTTGTTATCATGGTCATTTTCAAAGAGCAGGCAGAATGGGACTGATGTTTATTTTTTAGTTAACTGTCAGAGATTTTAAACAATCTGATCATCCAGGGGATTTACAAAAAAATAATTAAAAACATCTGAGTGTGAAATTGCTACCATGACTAGCTTGGGTTAAAGTTCTCTTGTCCATCATTCTGTTTGGTGATCAATCAACCATCTCCTCCTCCTTCCTACATGACTACAGGTGGCCAGATATCTAAGAGCTGGATCCTCTTAACCCTGAATGGAGTTGTTAACAGACTAAATTATATTAGAGTAATTCATGAATAACTACATGTGAGCTTACTTCAAAGACTCCTGACAGTATTGGACAATAGAAAGGATCTGGAGTCAAGGTCCAGGGTTCTACTTGTGCCTCTGATCTCTCTGAGCTTAGTCTCTTTATCTATAAAAAGAGGGCAGTGGGCTAGGTATTCTCATAGTTACCCTTCCACTTCTAAATCTCTGATCCAATAGTCTGAATGATGAGCTATTTGTGGATTCAAGTGATAATTTAAGATACTTTTCATGAGTTCCTGTGATTGTAAAACCTATCTTTTCATAGTGAAAGTCTATTTTTATTGAAGTTTTTTATTTTCAAAACATCTGCAAGAATAATTTTTTCAACATTGACTCTTGAAATCCAAGTAAACCACAACAACAACAAAAAGTGAAAATGCTATGTTGTGATCCACCCTCAGTTCCCACAGTCCTCTCTGTGGGTACAGATGATTCTCTCCATCACAGTCCATGGAAACTGGCCTGAAACATCTCATTGTTGAAAAGAGCCATGTCTATCAGAATCGATCCTTGTATAATCTTCTTGTTGCCGTGTAAACCTGGTTCTGCTCATTTCACTTAGCATCACTTCATGTAAGTCTCTCCAGGCTTCTCTGAAATCATCTTGCTGATTCTTTCTTATAGAACAATAATATTTCATGATATAATGAAAGACTTTTGAATTTAGATGGTAGACATTGCTAAGCTAATGCTTGAGCCAATTCCAACTTAATAGAATTCATTGGATTTTGCTTTAGTCTTAGACTCCTAGGATGCAAAGTCGCCCTCCTAATCTCTGGGGGAAGGTATATAAATTATTCCAGTGGAATAGCATTTGTTGAACTAATGAAAACTACCAAGTACTTTATAATTGGAGTTGGCTTTTTGAAGCATTCATGGGTCAGCTAAGGAAGTGGGCTTTCTAGCTATCTCTATAGATTGGACTGAGATGGTGGAGGAAAAGAGATGACATCTTCATTGACTGACATAGTGCCCATTCCTATAGTAGTAGATTTCTGGGCTTTCATTTTCTCCCTTCTAAAAGCAATGGATTGTGGTAGATGGTTTCTTTCATCCCTTCTTGGGCTGAATCTATAATCTTATGACATAAATGAATCTATTATTCACTGGTGGGAAAGGAGGAACACAATTTCTTCTATGGGTTGCTTGTTTACATGCTTCATAAGCAAATCTGCTTGATTAGATAAAGCTTTTTCCTTGGCTAAAAAAAATTGGGGAAGAAAGTACCCAAATGGGAATTAGAGTTTGGGAAATGTGTTCCTGTAAAGTCTAAAGTCTGGGCTAGCTCCCTGGAGGCGTCAAGAACAGCCAGAGTCAGAATAAGCAAAAGTCTTTGATCTTCAGGGGGAGAAATGAAGGAGACGGATAAAACTGCCAGGAGTTTTGCCAAGGATCTAGAGATCAGAATCTCCACACTTTTCTCCTTTTCGCCCTTCGACCAGGAGCTTGTCTCACTCCACCCTCAAATCCCTTCAACATATACCAAAAGATCAAGCCAACACAGAACAGTGAGAAAGGCCATTTTTCCAAACATATGCTAATAGAGTTGTTGTTCAATAGATAATTAGCCTTAAGTGCTTGGTTGTCTGATTCAAGCACACCTTTTATTAAGAGTTTCAACCCTTTACAATTTCCCAAATTTATTCTATCATAGTTTCCTCCCCTTTCCTAATTATAACCTATTGTCCAGAATGAAAGCAACCCCTGTCCAAGGGCATCCAACCTATCGTTATATGAATAAATTAAATCATTTAGTTATCTTTCTTGCTGCTTTTCAAAATTACAGCAATATGTGCTTTTCATCCACTTTGTTTTTCTAGTCTGGACAGTGGAAACCAGTCAATAATTATGAACAAGTAAAAAGGTCAACTGTTATCTCAATGCCTGACCCACATTTGTGAGTTGGAAATATGATCCCTCACTTCTTCCAATTTATTTTTTAATTACTAATAGATTAGTTTCTTTAGAAAAGTATCTCTAACTTTTTTTCCCCCTAGGCTTCTTTGAGCAGTAACTTTGAAGTAAGATTTGCATTTGGAAAGAAATGCAAATTGAATCAAATCAATCTGCTTTGAACAACTTGGGCTGCCTCCTGCTTCTTAGTGAGACTGCCACTTTCCTTTTATTATTTAACATTGTTGCTATTATTTACACAGCTGTTCATAGAACTTTTTTTCTGTGTTATTTTGGTGTTTTTTCCCCCCAATCCTGTTTTGTCTGTGCAAATTTTGGATGGTGACAGTTTATAAGCAGTCCCTGATTTAAAAGTGGAGTTGTCACCAGTTATTCTGCAGAATTCCAAAAATAGAGTTTTTGTATACTTAGGAGAGCTCCTTGGAGGGTGGGGTGGGGGGAGGTACTTTGGAAAATAGGATTTGAAAGACACAAAGTGCCTAACTTCTCCATCAGTCATTCAAAAGGTTGCTCCTGTCTTTCCTTATTTTTAATGGGAAGATAAAGTCAATTGAAAAGAATAGATCTCCTTTGTATTGATGCTATCTTCAAATAAGGACAGGAATACTTTGGTTTTCTAATTTACATATTTTGCTGTAATTTTACATTTTCCTTCAGTATACTTTTATCATCCAATCTTTCCTTCCTCATTTCCAATGCATATTGAAATATGCAGAAGTTGGATTTTTTTTAAGTTTTTTTGACTTGAGAATGCTCTGTACTGACCTGTACCAAATACTGAGATAGAAATCTTTTAAGCTATACGCAACAGGAAGTGTACTTAAAAAAAAAAAAAAAAGAATTTGAAACTGACTTTGTTCATTCCGGAGAAAACCAGTAGTCATTGAATCAGGGTGTTTTTATTTTATATCTTTTTTTTTTTTTTTTTTTTTTTTTGCGGGATGGGGAGTGCTTGTCAAAACAAAAGTCAGAAGCCACATTGTTTTGCAGCTTGGGTCTGCTTCGTCTAAAAATGAAAGAAGCATGGACAATTAAATTTACCCAATTCACATTATTTCAAGGCTGCAAGGGTTTGTTCTTAACACTTCAAGAAGAAGGCCTTTTAAAACAAATCCAACAAGTAGTCACCTCCACTGAAAAGGAACCCACAACCTCCAGAGGCAGATGATTCCACTTTGGGAAGAGCTCTAATTACTACATTATTTTACCTTACCTCAAAACTAAATTTGGCTCTTTGTCATTTCTACTCATTATATAAACTGTAGTAATGTATAGAGCATTGACTTCTGAATTAAGAAGACCTGAGTGCTAATTCTGCCTCAGCACTTAATGCATATGTGATCCTGAGCAAATTACTTAATCGGATTCAGGCTCATTTTTCTCATCTGTAACATGAAGGTATGGAACAAAATTGCCCTGGATTTCCTTCCATCTCTAAGTATATAATCTTCTGATCCTGTTTCTGTTTTTTTGGGTCAAACAGAACAAATGCAATCCTTCTTCCTTGTTAGCCCTTCAAATACTGAAGATATTGATCATGTATCTCTGAGTCTTGTCTCCTCTAGCTTAAATGATGCTACTATCCTGAACCACCATTCATATGGCATGATCTCTAAGTACTTTGTATTCAGGCTGCTTTCCTTTGGATACTTTCCAACTTATCAATCTCCTTCCCAAGATGTACCCAGTACAGAAGGCCAAATTGCTTCCTGCACAAAATGTGGTTCTTCCCATTTATCAAACTTGTGGAATAGCTGTCAAATAATCTGCTCAGGGGTTGTATACATAGACTGTGTCTGTTTATATCCACTACACAGTGGTTTGGCTGAAGTGGTTGCAGTTCTCACTCTCCAAATAGTTATTCTGTCCCTGCCCAGAATTGAATCTACAGGGGACCAGAGAACCTGCCAATCAAAGCCAACTTAATCCATCTTCATATACTTTTTCCTCCATTATGTCTTGAATCTAATTATGAAGGTTAGCAAAAGTCCTTGGGTTCTTAGCCAGAAGCCATACTATGAGAACATATTCTTAAAAATGTAAATTAAGGTTATCTACTTAAATTGCCTCCAGAATCCTAATGTATATTGATACCAGATCTAGGATAATAAACTGGATAGGACATTAGACTTGGAGTCAAGAATATATGGGTTAAAAATCCCATCCTATAGGCATATATTCCATGATTCTAGATAGGACATTTGGCCTTTCTGTGCCTCGGTTTCCTTATCTGCATTAGATTTTATTTCTATTCAGCTATAAATTTATATTCCTATTACCCTATCCCCACTGATTTTGGTAGGTATAAAAATTGAAAATCTCAGGTCCAAAAAATGAGACTTTGGTACAGTTGGCATGAAAATGAAAAAACAAAACAAAAAATAATAGCTATGGTTGAGTGAGGAATGTGTGAAGTGATCATACTGAGGTGTTCTTTCCTTAGATCTAAATGAATTGAGAGCTAGCCAATTTAATAAATTTGACTATACTAGGAATCCAAAGGAGAGAAAAACCCTAGAGCTCATCTATTGGCAGATTAGGTCAATGGGTTATTTTTCCTGCTTAATGTTGACAGTATGATTTTTTTTCTCCCATTGTTTTTCAGAAGAGGAGAGGAGGAACAGAAAAAAGAAAATGACTACTCCAAAATCAAGATCAGTAGGAGTGTTGAGATTAAAACCAAGTCTTCTTAAATGCTATTTCTACTGCAATGGAAAAAGTGATTTTGAATCTACGTATAGGCTTTTTGTAATTGTGGTATGTTGGTTCGAATCCTCCTCCTACATTTTGACATGGGATCTCTCAAGAATCTATTCTACACTCCCAATAGCCTCAACTATACTTTCTAAGTATAAGTCAGATGTATCCAACCAATTCTTTTGTCCCCAAATGTACCTGCCATCTTGATGCCTCTGCCCATTATATTCATTCATGGAATTTTCAACTCAAAGTCCAGAATCCAATTTGAATCTGAACAAGGTCCTCCTTGATGGGTGCTTATGGTCCAAATTATTAGAAAGATTTTCTTATGTCTAGCCAAATTCTGCCCCATCTAACCGCTGCCCATTGCTCTATTTCTGTACTCAGATTAAAGGAGAACAAGTTGAATCTCTCTACTACATGACAATCCTCAGAGACTTGAAGAGTACTATCAAGCTTTCCCTAAGTCATTCCTTCAGGCTAAACATCTCCAATTCCTCCAACTCAGTTTCTTATATAACAGAAAAATGAGTTTCACTAATCCAACTGTCCTCTTCTTTTGGCTCTTTAAGGAATTAAAGTTATTTTCAAAATGTAGGATCTCAAGCTAAAAACAATACTTCTGGTCTGACCACGACAGAATATAGAGATGGTCTATCACCTTCCAAAAGGCACTAGGCACTAGTGGGCCGTAGGTATGGCACTCGTAATGCAGCTTGGGATCACGTCAGTCTTTTTGTTGCTATAGCACACTATTGATTATCATTCAATCAATCAACTTTGATTAAATGTCTGTTCTGTGTCAGATTCTGTGCTAAGTGCCATGGATACAAAAAGAGGCAAAAGCTATTCCCTACTCTCATAATCCTCCCTAACTCCCAAATTTTAAAAACAATTATTATTGCTATTTTAGAAAGAACAGCTATGTTGACATCTGTCCTTATGAGGATAACATTTTTAAACCCAAGTAGAAGTTCCTATTTAATTTTGCCAAATTAACTTAAGATCAATGCTTTATCCTAAAGGGATTATTTTTAGATTGTGACTCTATCATATAATATTTTAGTCAGTTAATCAACAAGCATTTATCTAGCACTTATATGTCAGGCACTGTGCTAAGCACTGAGGATACAAAGAAAGGAAAAAAATAGATTCCACTCCCAAGGAATCAAAAATAGATTCAAGGTCTCACATTGGAATGGAAGAATACAAATGAAAACAATGGTGTGCAAACAAGATTCTCTCTATTGATATATCTATAGTATTCACATATATACCCTATTTATTTAAATATGTGTATATACTATACAGTATTTATACTGTATTTTGTTATTTTTCAGCCATTTTTCAGTTGTGTTCAACTCTTTATGACTCCATTTGTTTTGTTTTTCTTTTCTCAATAGGATTTTATTTTTCCAAATACATATAAAGAGAGTTTTCAACATTCGTTTTTGTAAGATTTTGTGTTCCAAATTTTTTCTTCCACCCTCCTTTACTTCCTCTTCTCCAAGAGAGCAAGCAATCTGTTGTAGGTTATACATGACAATGCTTTTAAACATATTTCCATATTTGTCATGTTTGTGGCAAGAAAAATCAGATGTAAAAGAAAAAAGCAGGAGAAAGAAAAAAACAAACAAACAAACAACAACAAAAGTGAAAGTAGTATGTTTCCATCCACATTTCTATCCACATATTTCCATCCATAATTCTTTCTTTGGATATGAGGGGTATTTTCCATCACAAGTCTTATTAGAATTATCTTGGCCTACTGTGCTACTGAGAAGAGCTAACTCTATCACAGTTAATCGTTACATAATCTTGCTAATTACTGTGTACAATGTTTTCCTGGCTCTACTCACTTCACTTAGCATCAGTTCGTGTAAGTCTCTCCAGGTTTTTGAGAAATCAGCCTGTTGATATTTCTTATAGAACAATAATATTCCATTACATTCATAGACCATAACTTATTTAGCTATTTTCATTGGGGTTTTCTTGGCAAAAATATTGGCGTCATTTTCTTCTCCAGCTCATTTTATAGATGAGGAAACTAAAGCAAACAGGGTGAAGTGACTTGCCAAGGTTCACACAATTTGTAAGTATCTGAAGCTGGATTTGAAATTAGAAAAAGGAGTCTTTCTGACTCCTATACTTTATCCACTGAGTTACCTAGCTGTCCATCATAGCATAAACATGTTTAAACATATCTAACACTTATATTTGAATATGTATTTAGATATAAAATGCATAGCATATACAGATGTTTACGTTATGTGTGAATATATACACATATATGTATGTATATATGTATACACATGAATGTATATATATATATATATATATATATATATATATATATATATATATATATATATATATATATATATATATATATATATATATATATATATATATATATATATATATACATGTGTGTGTGTGTGTGTGTGTGTGTACACATACATGTGTGTGCCTATGTAATTCCACAAAGGCAGGTGCTGGGGGAGACTGGAAAGAGTTAGGGGAAATACCTCTTAGAGAAGACAGGACAAACTGAGACAGGAAACCAAGGAAAGGAAAGCAGAGGCAGATAAGAATGAAAGGTATTCCTGGATAGGAATAAGAACATGTGATATTGGCTTGTAGGGTGTGGGCTGAAGAATAAAACAAGACTAGAAAAGCAGTCTATGCTCAAGTACAGATCCCTGGGGCATAACAGTGGGATCTCTGCCAGGCTGACATTGGACCATTAAGTTCTCCTTTGAGGATCCTGGCATTCAGGTTCCTAATTGTTCCTAATATATCTAAGACTTCTATAAGAGTAGTTTGCAAGACTTCAGAAAACTTTTCAGATTGATGTTCATCATTGCCCATTTGGGGAACTAGTTTCATGTCCATCTAACCACCCCAGCATTGAGTTAATATTCCTTCTTCCTCCTCCAGGGAATAATATAATTATAAAATAATATGATATAATATGTAACTATAATATAAGACATTATAGTTGAGAATCTTTGATAACAGATAAGTAGTGATCCTATAATATATATTTATACATATATATAAAAATTTATAAATATGATAAAATGTAATAAAAGACTTTGTCAGATGCCTTGCAGAAATCCAAGCACAATATGTCTATAGCTGTGGTTGCCAGCTGTTGACTTTGGTCACCAGCTGTTGGCTGCAAGCCCATCAAAGTGGCGATTGAAATGAGGAGGACTTAGTGTAACAGATCTTTAAATGGATCCATTTCCTAAGATTTGTTATTTTGTCATTGTGCATTTTCTCAGTTGATCTGCATTTTTTTAAATGATAAAATGATTATTATAAGAGTAACACTGAAAATTATTTGAGATTTTTCAAGACACTTTACATATTTGATCCCATTTGAACCTCGCAACAATCTTTTGAGGTGTTATATTCATTTGATAGACGATAACACTGAGGTTCAGTGAGTTTTAAGTTCATTGCCTACCATAGCAAGTATGTATCTGAGTCAGGATTCAAAGTCTGGTTTCCCTGCCTTTGAGTCCAGCTTACTTTACCAGCTACTCCATGCTTCTCAAAACAGGGTCCTGATATTAGAAATGCCGGTTGTCAGCATTCCCCTGATTCAATTCAACAAACATTAATTAAGCACCTACACTCTGTGTAAGGCACTGATCTAATAATCCTGTCAAAAAATGGAGACGTGGTTAATCTGGCATGATACATTCTTAATGAACAGGTCCTCTCCGGTATCAATGCCTGCTGCTTCATAGGATCATTGATATAGAGATAGGAAAGACCTCAGAGGTGAACCATTTCATTTTGCAGATAAGGAAACTGAGGCAGCAGGCAGCTAAATGACTTGCCCAAATTTACATACGTATAAGTTTCAGAGATCTGCATGCATTATTTCTAAGTAACAGAAACTTTCAAGAATATGTAGAAAAAAAAAAGGATAGAAAGAAAAAAGAAGGGAAGAAGGAAGAAAAGAAGGATAAAAGAGAGAGGAAAAAGGGAAGAAATGAGGGAGAGAAAGAAGGAGGGAGCGAGGAAGGCATTGAAGAAAGGAAGGAAGGAAGGAAATGTAGAAAGAAAGAAGGAAAGAGGAAACAAAGGAAGAAAGGAGCAAAGGAAGGAACAAAGGAAGAAAACAAAAGAAAGGTCAGAGAATGGAATTTAACAAGTAGAGAACCTTTAATAACAGATAAGCAGTGATCCCATAATTAACATATCAATCAGATAGGAGCAAATAGCTCTTTCTAAAGGACTTGAGCTTTGTTTTCAGACTCTAAACATTTTCCTTCCAGTCTTAGGGGTGCTATTATTTTGTCCTAACTATGAACCACACTGCTCCTAAAATATGGACCTTGACCCAGCTCATATAGGAAAGATCACAAATTATGAATTAGTGGAATCCAAATTAATAAGGCTTCCCTTTAAATATGTTAAGCAGCACTATACATAACAGAAATAACGGATTCCTAGTGATATACTATCATCCTCCACCCCTATTCATATTTAAATTCTGTAACTTTCCTATATAGATGATTTATTGTAGTTTGGGAAACGAAGTTATTAAAAGTAATTGGATTTGAAAGGCTTTAAAATTCATATTGTACCAGTCTGGCCCACATATAGTAGATCTTCATCTGGTACTTTTAAATGAGTAACAACTTTTGAAGACTATTTGCAGAAAATAGTTCTTCAATGCCCCAAACCTTATTACACTGGACAAATCAGAGCAAGCAACCTATAAGCATTATGGCCATAAAACAAAACTGTCGGAAGGGGGGAAAATGGTACAGGTAATGTTTCTTGAAATTGTATGCAAAATAACACTTCTAACTTTAGCTACTTAGGAAATCACATTTTTTGGCTTTAATCTCAACTTGAAATACTTTGGACGCTTCCTAATTTTTAGGCCTTCTTTTTGGCAAGAAACACTTTAGAAATATGCTGCTTTCTGAATCTACCTTTTGCAGTTTGGGTATATTTTTCAACTCTTCCATTTTTCTTGGGGGAATCCTAGCCTCTCTGTGTTCTTTACACCAAGAATCTGAATAAAAAGCAAAATTTCAACGGATTGCCCAGATGTTCAAAAATATTGTATATGTGGTACAGTGGATAGGGCAGCAGGCCTAAAGTTGGGAAGATCTGAGTTCAAATGTGACCTTAGACAACAGCTGTGTGACCCTAGGTAAGTTACTTAACTCTGTTTGCCTCAGTGTCCTCATCTGTAAAATGAACTGGAGAAGGAAATGGCAAATTAGTCCAGTATCTCTGTCAAGAAAATCCCAAATGGGGTCAAGAAAAGTCAAATATGACTAAATGATTGAACAATAGCAAGAGCCTTATAGAATCATAAATTTAGAGCTAAGGAAGCATAGATGTAGACCTGGAAGGGATTTTATAAGACATTGAACTCCATACCCTCATTTAACAAATGGGGAAACTGAGACCTAGAGAGAATATGACTGTTTCAGGGTTAGAGTACTAATAAGTGTCCAAGGAAGGATTTGAACGCAGCTTTTTCAGATCCCAAGTCATCCATTATATCAGCTAGCTACAGGTCGTCTAGTCCTACCCATTCATTTTACAGATAAAGAAACTGAGATTTAAAAGGAAAGGCAGATCACTGGAGATCCAAACATGTCAGAACTGCAGTTTGAATCCATGATCTTAGTTACTTTGCTATCATATTGAATGCTACTCATACAAATCACCTTGATCATTTACTAAAATTCTATTGAATAGCAAGTAGAATCAGGAGGATGATTTAGGTTAATGATTATAATAATGTAAAGAAAAAGAAAATTGAGATATCTAAGAACTCTGGTCAGTGGCAGCTAAGTGGTATAGGGCACGAAGTGATAGATATGAAGTCAAATGTGTCATCAGACATTTCCTAGCTATGTGATCTTCAGCTAGTCAATTTAACCTCCATCACCTTAATTTTCTCTTCTATAAGAAAATGGGGATAATAATTGAACCTACTTCCCAGGATTGTAGTGAGGATAAAATTAGATACTATTTGTAAAATACTTTGGAAAATTCAAAGCACTTTATAAATACCATCATCAGCCGAATGACCAGTAACAATGCCTGAAGAATGATGATAAAGTTTACTTCCCACCTCTTGGATGAAAGAGGAGAATGAGAAATGCATTTTTAGATAGCTCAAGTTTATGTTTTCTTTGACTTTGTTTATTTTTTATGAGGGAGGGATTATTTTTTGAACAGAAAATACTGTAGACGCAGGTGTTGAATGATGATAGTGATAAAATAAAAGAAGAAAAAACAAGAAGAAGAGAGCAGTAATAAAACATTTCAAAATACACAGAAGCAAACAGTACAAAGTTCAGAAGGAGACAAAGGCCTGTAAAGCCATGTTGGGATTATTGTGTTTAATTTAACAAAAATTTATACAATACATTATATTGTAAAAGTCAAAATTTCAGATTGAGCCTTTTTCCCTGTTCTTTGCATTTTGAAATGTTCAGGCTTAAAGGGAATTAATTTCCCTTGAGTCTCTTATGGTGAGAAAGATAGTGAAGTCTTCCTGAAGACCTAAGATGAATGTCCTTAATGTCTAATGCACTCTATGTTGCTCCAAGGAAGTCATTGAACTTCTTAGTGACCCAGGCACCTCTTTAAATCTCTAAGTTACAAAGCAATACTGCTCTACACTGATAGATCATGAAATCAGAGTTCTCTCTATTGCAAAGCCCAAAGTCTTTCATGGCAACTATCTGGAGGGCATTAGAAATTTCCCATCCTTGTCTAATAAAGGACTCCCCACTATTTGTTGTTGTTCAGTTGTGTCCAACTCTCTGTCAATCCATAGAGGACTTTTTTGTCCAAGATTACTGGAATTTGGTATTTCCTTCTCCAGCTCATTTTACAGATGAGGAAACTGAGATAAACAGATCAAACAAGTTGCTCAGGGTCACAGAGTTAGTAAGTATCTGACACTGGATTTGAACTCATGAAAATGAGTTTTCCTGAGCTGAGATCTAGCATTTTATCCACTATTCTATTTCTGGATATTTGAAAATGCTAAATTTGGAATCTGAGGAGGTGAGCTTGATAATCTTGACTAGGACACTTCACCTCCCTAGGATCCAGCTTTTTCATCTATAAAATGGGAAGAAGGAATTGCACAACATGACCTTCATTGTCACCTCCAGAACATGATATGGATAAACTTGCAACACTGAGCATCTTGATCAATAGCTTTCAACAACTCCTTAAGCAGTGACAGAAAACTATCTGTGTTTTAAGCATGGCAGAATATGGTCATATATATACATTTCTAAAACCAATATTTCCTTTCTAAACAAACAGACAAAGGAAAAAGAAAAACCTCAATCCTGCCATTTACTTGAATTATCAGAGATGCTACCGGCTTTATAAAGACAATGTTAATTGGGGTGGAAAATTTGATTTTATGCTCCCTGGAAAACAATATGCAAGAGTTTGTTTTTGCTTTTGTAAAGCTCAGAAAACCTTGTATAGACCTGGAGGTGGAGGGAAACAAGTCCCCCAGGAATGTGAAACCTTTAGGAGCCCTTGGCACACTTTTGGCAAAAGAGAACTGGGAATTATTTACATTGGCTCCTTTGTGATCTCTTTTTAGGAATATCCTCCAAATAGCTTTGGTTAGTTTGTTTACTAAATAACTTTGTCTCAAAAAAAAAAAAGCAGAAGAAAATTCACATTTATTTGATGTGTTTTAATATTCATTTAGGGCAGAAAGCACTTGTTGCAACCATTTTCTCTTCCCAATCAGATGCCCATTTCACTTAGTATCAATTCATAAAAGTCTCTCCAGGCCTCTCTGAAATCATCCTTTTGGTCAATTCTTACAGAACAATAATATTCCATAACATTCCCTTACCGTAATTTATTCAGCCAATCTCCAACTGATGGACTTCCATGCATTTTCCAGTTTCTGACCACTACAAAGAGGGCTGCCACAAACATTCTTGCACACTTGGGTCCCTTTCCCTTCTTTAAGATCTCTTTGGGATATAAGCCCACATACTAGGAGTTTCTTATGTTTTATTTTGGTTTATTCCCCCACTTTATTCATTTATTTTTTCAAATATACATTGCTTTATGAATCATGTTGGGAGATAAAAATCAGAACAAAAGGGAAAAAACATGGAAGAGAGGGAAAAAAAAACAGGAAAAAAAAAGAGTGAACATATCATGTGTTGATTCTTTTTCTGGATACAGAAGGTGTTTTCTATCAAGGTTTATTGGGATTACCTTGGATTACTGAATCTCTGAGAAGAACCAAGTCTTTCATAGTTGATCATTGCATATTCTTGCTGTTATTATATTCAATTTATTTCTAGTTCTGCTTGTTTCACTCAGCATCAGTTCATTTAAATCTTTCTAGGACTTTATAAAATCAGCTTGTTTATCATTTTTATAGAATAATAATATTCTATTACCTTCATATACCACAATATATTCAGCCATTCCCCAACTGATGGGCATCTACTCATTTTCTAATTCTTTGTTAACATAAAAAGAGCTGCTACAAACATTTTTGCACATGTGGGTCCTTTTCCCTCCTTTATGATTTCCTTGGGATAGAAATCCAGTAATGGTCCTGCTATGTCAAAGGATATGCTCGGTTTAATAGCCCTTTGGTCATAGTTCCTAATTACTTTCCAGAATGGTTGGCTCATTTCACAACTCCACTTCATTTGAAAGTTTTCTGTTTATATCTTTTGACCATTTATCAATTGGGGAAGGACATTTCTTAAGTTAATGAAATCATAGATTTGAAGGAGGAAGGGAAAAAAGAAGGAAGGAAGAAGAGAGAGAGAGAGAGAGAGAGAGAGAGAGAGAGAGAGAGAGAGAGAGAGAGAGAGAGAGAGAAGAAGGAACTGAAAGAGGAAGGAAAGAGGGAAGGAGAGAGGGAGGGAAGAAGGAAGGAGGGAAGAGTAGAGGAAGTAGTGGAGGAAGAAGAAGAGAAAGGAAGGAAGGGAGAGAGAAATAAAGGAAGGGAAGGAGGAAAGGAAGAGAGGACAGCAGTGATAAAGAAAAGGAGTATAGCAGGGAGGAAGGAAGGAAAGAAGGAAGAGATGACAGAAGGAAGGAAGGAAGGAAGGGAGAAAGGAAAGGAAGGTTGGAGGGAGGAAAGAGGGGAAGGAGAAGATGACAAAGAAAGAAAGGAAAGGAGGGAGGAAGAGATAGAAGGAGATAGGAAGGAAAGAGAAAAAAGAAAATTGGAGGAAGGAATGAAGAACGGAAGGGGGAAGAATAGAAAGAAGAAGGGAAGGAGAAAAGGAGAAAGGAGGAAGGTAATAAGGGAGGAAGAAGTGAAAGAGGAAAAGAAATGTGTATCAGATAACTTTCATCTCAGAAAGCCAAAAGGATACCACTCTTTAAGCCAAGGCTTTCTCTCTGTTCATTTACAGAAAAACAACAGCAGCAACAACAGTAAAATAAAGCAAAGAACAACAAGATCTCTTCACGAACAATATTTCTGGGAAAATGCTTCTTGTCCATTGTCCGGTACTCAGAGCAGATAAAATTTTGTGTTAAAAGAGCTTTTGTATGACTGTGAAGGTAAGCTGAGCATACTGACAGGGGCACAGATTACTATTTCTGGGTCATAGATGTAGAGACTCTCTAAAATAAGCAAACAAACAAAAAAAAAAAAAAAACACATATGGAAGACAGTTTGAAGTTCAATTAGCACATTAATTTTCTCCATCACTTTCTCAAATCCAGAAATTGACACAATAAATATACACATATAAACATACATACACACCTATATATCCATACATTCATATATGCATATATATGTTTTATTTTGTTTATTTCCCAATTACATTGTATTTTCATTGGGGCTGTACTTGGGAACTGTGTGGGATGCTTGCTGTCCTCTGGAAGGGGAGGTTGACCCCTCTGATTAAACTCAATTTTCTAGTCAAACTGTCTCATTTTACAGATGATGAA
Source organism: Sminthopsis crassicaudata (assembly GCF_048593235.1). NCBI lineage: Eukaryota > Metazoa > Chordata > Mammalia > Dasyuromorphia > Dasyuridae > Sminthopsis > Sminthopsis crassicaudata. The sequence continues at coordinate 723,689,721 of NC_133617.1, forward strand.
ACTGAGGTTCAGAGAGATTAAAGTAGCTGTCCAAAGTCAAGCAGTTGGCAGAGCTGTGGTTTGAAAACCCATTTTCTGTCTCTAAATCCAGTCACTGGATTTAGTACAATGCTGCTTATCATGTTACCACACTACAAAGTCTTGGGCAGCTGGGGGGGGGGAGTGTGTGGAGGGGGGACATATGAAAGGGGTGTCTTCTCATCTCAGTATGTGGGGATTTAATGCATCCAACTCACATTAGTGTTAATGGGAGTTACATGTGTAAATCCCAGCCCTTCAACATGATAATACATAATATATCCCTTAATTTTTAATTCACTCGGGTCTCAATTTTAAAGCATTTTCTTGTAGTTTGTCCTAATTATAATCATTTTTAATGACAGCTTAAAAATTTCACCCAACTGTCTTATCACATACGGTACTTAATTTCTCAAGTGAACAGTTTTACTGTACACTATTCTGGGAATTTTAAGAACTAAAACATAAAAGGAGAGAGAGGACTTTGTATAGTGAGCCTAGATGTTAATTGTTCTAATATACATAAAGAGACTAAAGCATATTCTTGAAATATGTGGCTGGCCTTCCTGCAGAGCCTCCTTTGACCTTTTTCAAGGGGGAATCACAAAACCCCAGAGGGAAAGAAGAAGAAAAGAAATATCCATACCCCCTCTCCTTTTTGCTGGGTTCTGACCAAATCAGAACCAGTATTTAATATTCATTGTTGCATGGATGATTCCTTGTTTGCTTAGTCCAATATGGGAACTGTCTGGTCAGAAACAATGAAGAGGCTTACCATTCAGGTGCCATTGGCTTTGTTGAGAATTTGGGGGTGCTGCTGAAAGGAGAGTAAAGGGGATTAGACAGTGTGGATTTTCTTTGGCCATCCAGAATTTCAATAAATAAATAGCCAATTTATTCTCAGGAAAATAGTAGGGAACACAATTTAAGTAAGGATTACAATTTAGAAAATTTTTTTGACAAGCACTAATTTTCTTTCTAATTTCCACTTGGGGATAAAAAAAATCCCAGAAACACTTAAAATACGCATAATCAAGAAAAACAAATCCCTCCAGTGTTCCTGTACAAAATATATATATTTCATACTCCATACTGAGCCCATCCCATCTCTGTCAGAAAATGGGTAACACTCTCTGGTATCATTATTGATCATTATGTTGATCAGAGATTTAAAGTAATAACAATTCTTTAAAATGAACTCTGGGCCTTCAGGGAGTGGCACCAATGTGGTGTTCTTCTTTGAACATATCATAAATGACTTTTTTTTTTTTAAGTCCAAATCTCTTGTAAACTTGATGTTTTGATTTAAGCAAGTCCTAACACTTTTGTTACCTGAGGGATTGTTTTTCAAATGGCTTTTTCTCTTCTCCTCCACTTTAAACAGCTGTTCTTGGGCTTTTATCTCTTGTGTTGTAGACTGGGACTACAAGAGCTTTCTTTCATCTTTCTATCCTGGACTCAAGGAAGCAGGTGGTCAGATGGTGAGACTACAGCTGTTTCTGAGATACCATTCGGGGAAAAATTCAAGTAAACTATTCCTTGGCTTCTGGGAGACAAAGCGATTGACTGATTTTTCTTCATTTTTCAATTGGTTGCTTTAGTCTTGTTTAAATCAGTCTTATAGTCACATAGCCAAAACTGACGGAACGACTTGGGGAATCAGGGACTTAAATTCCCCATATTATTTTTATTCCAATGCCAGGAGTTGATTGGGTAAGTCTCTATGGAGCTCTGAGTTTACTTTTATGGATCAAATGTCATGCCCTGTTTGTGAAAGCCAGGAATAGTCTAGGAAGTTTGTTCCCTTGAGAGGCAGGAAGGTTAGCTACTCTGCACTATTGGGCGTATTCTCCTTCTCAGCCTTTTCTCTTAGTTTATTTTGGGGGAGCTTTGATTATTGGATTCATAGAAGAGTTTATTATTAGGGCCACAGATTTAGATTTGGCACCAACCTTAAAGGCCATCAATTATTACTTTCTTTTTATTTTTTAATTGAAGAGAAAACTAAGGCAGAGAAAGGTTCATTGATTTGACAAATGTCACTAATGTAACGCTAATGTAATGAGGTGGAATTTAAACCCAGGGCTTTATGATTTTAGGTCCAGTGCCCTACCCACTATACAACAACATCTCTTTTTTTCCCATGTGGTTTGGGGAATTTTTCATTCAGATCAGTACTGCTCTATACCTTTGAATCCTAGAACACTGAGAAATTTAATAATTTATCCAAGATCATGGAGCAGAGGTGAGACTTGAATCTGGCTCTTTCATCAATATGTTCTTAAGATCACAGATATACCAAACTATTTGAGGTAAATTCTAGAATAAGAATATTGGGCCAAAGGATCTCTGGTTTTTGAGTGAAGACTTATGTATTCTTAAACAAATAAAAAAGCTAAAATAATTAAATAATTAATGATTAAAATAAATAATTATCTTTTTTTTTTCCTTCCCAAGTATATGAATCCTTTAAAATCTACAATCCTTTCTCCTTTGCCCAATGTTAACCTTTCCTCTCAAGGTTATCTCGATACTTTGGTGTATTCATGACCCTAAGAAATTGTGAATTGAATGATTGAACAGAGGACCTACCTTTGACACAGTGACCACATGATATCGAACAAGTCATAAGCCTCCAAGACTTCTTAGACAACTCTCTAGGAATGGAAATTATAGAGTAGGCTCTGCTCTTCACCGGGTATTCCCCATATCCAGGATTTCATAGGTCCAATCCAGTGAGGGAAAGCCAAAAAAAAAAAAAAAAACAACCCCCCCCCCAAAAAAAAACAACAGTGGCTTTTATTCCAATGAAAAACTTGGGATCATTGACAGTACTATCTGATTTACCAAAGGCAGTTGCTTTTCTTGGGAAAACAATTTAGGCTTCATTTAAGCTGTGTTTTAGAAGAAGTGGATTGTAGAAGTTACTGGGCTTGGAGTCAGGAAGGCTGCATTTAAAATCTGCTTTAGATATTTATTCACTGTGTGATACAGAGAAAATCTCTTGAACTCTGTGTTTCCATGGCCTCAGAGATTCCTTTTGTTCTCTACCTCTAGCATCCTATGGGTCATACTTCAATCAGAAGGTTTGGAGGTCATCAGCTTTTAGGAGGCACAGTGGATGAAGGTCAAGAACATCTGAGCTTCAGCCTGCTCTTGGACCAGTCTAACTTGCACCACCATCCATCTATCTGAATGCTCATTTCTAAGATGGGAATAATAAGGGTTATTGTTGAGAATAAAAAGGTGATATTTGCAAAGGGCCAGGCAAACTTCAAAGCATTATAAAACATTAGCTATTATTTTCATAATCTTGGAGACATGTTCTCCAAATCATCACTGTCCACCTTATATGAGATCTCTTTGTGATAATAAGCAAGTTTTTAAAAATTCAATTAGCAGGGCTGCCCTTATGCATAGGCAGAATAGGTGGCCACCCACAGTACAGATTTTGAGAAGCCACCAGAAAGCTCTCTACCAAAAAAGAAAAGAAAATATTCCATCGCCCCCCCACCACCACTTCCTGATGTCTGAAATTTCACAGACAACTTTGGAATGGAAAGTGTGCTGCTTAAGAGGGTAGAACCTTGGCCCCCACACAGTTTTTTCGGTAGGACTGTGGTTAGTAATTACCAATGGTTACTACAAAAAAGGTTCTGTTTCACAGGCAAAGGAAACGGGACTGCCCTAGCAGCCAGTTTCCTTCTTCCATACAAGAAACAACACTAATCATAGAGCCTCCGCACACACAAACATTTTAAAGCTGTCATAAAAACCACTCACCAGTGGGTATTAACATGCATTTCTTCATGAACTTTATATTGAAAGTGACATTTTGGAGGCAAATTTGGCAATGATTTTCCCCTCTATAGTTTGGGTACATCCAGCTCTAGTATAACTGGAGGGGGGGTGGGAAGCAGCATTTCCCCAAGTCATTTTCCTCCTCTCGTGTTCATGTGCCAGATGGAAGGAAGGCACAAACACTCATCCGTGTGTGTGCACGGTCTGTCTGCACTTCCTTTTGGGAAAGGACCAGGTTTTTTCAGGGTGCTGCATGGAGAGCTCAGCACTCCTGTATTCATGTGTCTGTCTCCAGTGGGTTGTGCACACACACACGGGTAGTTTCCCTTGACTTCTTGAGGGAAAGGTTCCTGGTCTTTCTTGTTTTTCCAGGGTTGATGGTCAGAGTCCAACATTTACCCAAATAAGCCTCCTTCTATCATGCTCATGTGCCAGATGGAAGGAAGGCACAAACATTTTCCCCCTTTTCTTTTTCTTGGATGCATCCCTCACATCTATGTGCGTTTGCGGTCTGTCTTGACTTCCTTTGGGGAAGGGAACAGGTTTTCCTATGAGTTCCATATAGGGCCAGCATCAGGAATAGCAGTGTGATTGCCACTGAATTCGCCTGATGTTGGCCCCAGATCAGGCAGCATATGCTTAATGGATAGGGAGCTGGTCACAGCCCCAAGAAGATCTGGAATCCAGTTCGACCTCTGAGATATACCCATGCAAGGATCATGTGCAAGAAGACAATCATCTCTTCCTGCTCTGGGCAGCTGTCCAAGAATATTAATCACAAAAAAAGCATTGGCTGTATTGATAGAGAGAGCTTTCCCCTCTGAGAGTTCTCTATAGTAATGAAAAAAACAGGCTCCCCTATATGGAGGGAAAAGAAAGAGAACAAATATTTATTAAACTGCTACTACTGTACTATTGTAGAATGGGGAGAAAAATATTGGTAGTTCGCTGGGCCAAGTGCTTATCTCATTTGATGTTCTCATCCATTCTATGAGATAGATGCTATTATTATTCCCATTTTACAGTTGAGGAAACTAAGAAAGAAAAGATTAAATTATTTACACAGGATCACAAAGTTAATGTCTGAGATCAGTTTTGAAGTCATTTCTTCTTGGCTCAGGTACAGCCTAATATCCATTGTGCTACTTAGTTATCTATGTATAATTGCCCAGTATATAACACATTATATATTATTATCATTATAATATTATTATAATTGATATTATGTTATTATATATCATACACTATCTATATCTATATCTATATATTTAAAAGGAATAGTAAAATATACATAATAGATGGACAGTTTTGTGTACAATCATTTTTTTCCTATTGCATGTTATAGAAACACTTATTTAATTCAGTTTAAGGTAAAAAACCAACATAGTACTATCTTTTGCCTTTTGTTCTATCCTTGGAATTTAACACAATGTCTCAAACATAGCAAATGCTTAATAAATGCTAACTGATTGATTAACTATGTCAGCTGATTTTCACAAGAATCCTGGGAGGAAGTTATTGTCAATATTTTTCTCTCCATTCCACAGATGAGGAGCTTGAGGTTCAACAATGATGAGTAGTGGAAAGAACCCTGTATTTGGAGGCAGAAGACCTTGCTTCCAAGCCTGCCTTTTACTCTAGGGGGGGTCTGCTAAAGCCTGAAAACTCACTTCTCCTTACTTCTACATCTCAATCCAGGAATTCCCTGCGGTCATACAACTAGTGTCCTATTTGAAGACAGAATTTGAGCATTAATCTTCCTGCTTCCATGTCAAATACATGATCTTGCATGCCATGATTTTTCTCAAAAGGAAATTTATTGCTGTTATGATTATCATTTTGTTAGTAGCTCACCTCTGTAGCTGACAGCACAGCCTTCTTGGAGCACCAAAGTGATGGGCAAGGATCATAGGTTGATGGAGAGAGAGTTGAGCTGAAACATGGTAAAGCCATTTTGTTCAAAACTCTTATGTTTTAGAGGAGATACTAAAGCAGAGAGAGTTTAATTCTTGCCCAAACTCCCAGACCTATTAAAAACCTGAGCTGGGACTTAAATTCCAGTCTTGTTGACTATCCTCCAAACTCTTTCAGAGTTCTGACTCTGACTCTTGTTTGTGCCCTATCAGGATGCCACCCATCCAAATATGTGGAAACCCATGTCCTCTGCACATTTTTGAGGGCAAAAATAACTGCCTAAATACTAGCTTTGGAATATTGTTTTCCATTAAAAAACAAATTCTCCATGAAAAGCATGTTAATGCCCAATGGTGTGCAGTTTTAATAATAGTTTTACCCATTTTTGCAGAACCTCCATTGTTATGGCTGCTTCTCTTATGACCCACAGAAATTGGCTGCTGGTACACATGGTCTAGTCTCATTGTAACTATAAAATCAACTCTCAAGAGAATTTTAAGTCTTCTTGAATTGCTTTTTAACACACACTAAGGAAGTAAAAGCTCTAAAACTGCCTGGTAACAGACAGATCACTGGGTAAAACCAGCATTGCTCTGGCCCAAATCCAAACAATAACAACAAAATATGGGCTATAGAAGAAAGTGTTTTAAAAGGTGGATTGGGCCATTGCAATACTGTATGCAGTTATCAATTAAACAAGTAGAGCTGTTTGTTTCATAAATTAAAGAGTAACCGAGGACCTCTAAATGTAGTAGAAAGAGATCTGAATTTGTGAAAGTCAAGAGGTCTTAGGGCCACATTCCAACAGTAATTTTGGCTCTTTGTGAGATATTGGGTGAATCACTTCATTTCCTTGGGTATGAGTTTCCTTTTTATCAAAATGAGGAGATAAGACTAGATGAACTAAATGCCTTTCCACCTGGGAATGTGAGAGATTGTTAAATTTTTCAGTGTGAGAGCCGGAGAGCTAGTTGTTAAATATTTACCAGCACACCCCTGCTTCTAGCTGTAGATGCTATTATCCATTAAAATTATGGGAAACGTCATTAAGATCATGTCATGGTTCTATCCCTTCATTTCATAGATAAGAACAAAATATTTACTTGAATAGGTTCATCTTTAGATTTAGATTTAGATTTAGGCATAAAGAACGAGATCATAAATAAATTAGAGGAACATAGGATAGTTTACCTCTCAGACTTGTGGAGGAGGAAGGAATTTGTGTCCAAAGGAAGACTAGAGATCATTATTGATCACAAAACAGAAAATTTTGATTACATCAAATTAAAAAGCTTTTGCACAAACAAAACTAATGCAAACAAGATTAGAAGGGAAGTAACAAATTGGGAAAACATTTTTACAATTAAAGGTTCTGATAAAGGCCTCATCTCCAAAATATACAGAGAATTGACTTTAATTTATAAGAAATCAAGCCATTCTCCAATTGATAAATGGTGAAAGGATATGAACAGACAATTTTCAGATGATGAAATTGAAACTATTTCTACTCATATGAAAGAGTATTCCAAATCACTACTGATCAGAGAAATGCAAATTAAGACAACTCTGAGATACCACTACACACCTGTCAGATTGGCTAAGATGACAGGAACAAATAATGATGAATGTTGGAGGGACTGTGGGAAAACTGGGACACTGATACATTGTTGGGGGAGTTGTAAAAGAATCCAACCATTCTGGAGAGCAATCTGGAATTATGCCCAAAAAGTTATCAAATTGTGCATACCCTTTGACCCAGAAGTGCTACTACTGAGCTTATATCCCAAGGAAATACTAAAGAAGGGAAAGGGACCTGTATGTGCCAAAATGTTTGTTGCAGCCCTCTTTGTAGTGGCTAGAAACTGGAAAATGAACGGATGCCCATCAATTGGAGAATGGTTGGGTAAATTATGGTATATGAATGTTATGGAATATTATTGTTCTGTAAGAAATGATCATCAGGATGAATACAGAGAGGCTTGGAGAGACATCAACTGATGCTGAGTGAAATGAGCAGAACTAGATGATCATTATACACTTCAACAATGATACTGTACGAGGATGTATGCTGATGGAAGTGGATATCTTCAACATAGAGAAGAGCTAATCCAATTCCAATTGATCAATGATGGACAGAATCAGCTATACCCAGAGAAGAAACACTGGGAAAGGAGTGTAAACTGTGAGCATTTTTTGTTTTTCTCCCCAGATTATTTTTACCTTCCGAATACAATTCTTCCTTTGCAACAACAACAACAACAACAACAACAAAATTTGGTTCTACACATATATATTGTACCAAGCATATACTGTAAGATATTTAATATGTATGGGAATGCCTGCCATCTAGGGGAGGAGGTGGAGGGAAGGAGGGGAAAAATTCGGAACAGAAGGGAGTACAAAGCATAATGTTGCAAAAAAAATTACCTATGCATATGTACTGTCAAAAAAATGTTATAATTATAAAATTAATTAAAAATTAAAAAAATAGGTCCATCTCTGCTTATGTTTGTCTATAAACATGCTGCCATTCCTACATGTATACATTTGTCCATTAAAACTCACTAATCCTAAAGTAAGCTTTATCTGAAAATTGCTAAATTCAAAGCTGCTCCTCCAGGGAGCAGATGTCTTTGTTCTTTAATGAAATTATGGAATAATCTGTATCTAATTTAATTCAAAGTCTAGTGAATTGTGTTCTAAACCCACCTGGTTTAAATGAACATAAGAGTAATAACTGGTATTTTATATAAGATTTTAAGGATTACAAAATACTTTATCTATATTATTTAGTTTCATTGTCCTAAGAACAATTGTGAGATATGTATTACAAGTTGAGGTACATAGCCATTTTATAGATAAAGAAAGTGCGTGTTAAGGGACAGGTCAATTCTCAGAGAGCTTCCACAGCTGTGGATCATGATATCTGAAGGAGCTGCAAGGCAGCCTTTGCTGACACAGGTGTTGCTTGTGGACTGGGAATGAGATAAATTGGAGACAGAGGGAAGAGGAGAGAGGTCAGACAATTCGATGGCCTCTCAATCGGAGAGGTCAGAGAAGAGTAACTGCCTCTCAGTCTCCTTGTATCATCCTCTCACAAGAGGAGATCCATTCTGGGTTGGATCTTCAGCAGCCACTATGAGGTGACTCCCATGTATTCCAACGACTGAGATACAGAAAAGTGAGTTAATTTGTTCATGATCATAAAACTAATAAATATCAGAGGAGGAATTTGTAGCCACATCCTTCCTGATTCCCAAGTCCATTATCAGTGAGCAGACTTTCTAATTGAACCTATATATAATTTGTTTGTACATAGTTGTTTGCCAGTTGTTAGATTATAAACTCTTTGAAAGTAAGGATTCCCTTTTGCCTTTGGTGTCCTCAGTGCTTAATACAGTATTGTTCACTGGAATATTCTCAATGTCTGGAGACCGCAATTATGCTCTTCAGCACACGGGGAGGATCACATCTAGTGACTGTGAAAGGACACCAACTGCTAGTGATGAGCATGCATGGATTGACTTGTGATCTTCGGTGTTAGAATTTGCAAACTATTAAAATCAGCGATCCTTTGAGTATTGGTGGGTCATTTTCAAATGTAATTCCTCCCCTCTTAAATTCTCCCTTTTAATAAAAGGATAGAAAAACTGACAAAATTACCACATCAACAGAATATTCAACACTCTGTTTCACTACTGAGAGGAGTGTAGGATATTCTCTTACCACCTGTTCTCCAGGATCAAAACTTGTTATTGTACTTGTCTGAGATCAGTTGATTTTTAATATTCTTTTCTTTTATGTTATCATAGCCCTTGTTTACATAGCTTTCTTGGCTGTGTATCAAATCCTATGTCTTTACATGTTTCTCAGAATTCCTCATATTCATCTTTTCCTCATAGTACAGTAATATTCTATTACATTTATACATCAAAATTTACAATCTTTTCCCAACTTATGGGCATCAACACTGTTACCAATTCAATTTTCTCTTTCCTTCTTTCTTTCCTTCCTTTCCTCCCTCCTTCCTTCCCTCTTTATTTCTTTTCTTCCTTCATACCTTTTTTTCCTTCTTTCTTCTTCCCTTATTTTTCTACATAAAGGAATTATTTAAAATTTCACTTTCCATGACAATCAAATATATGCCAGAAAACCAGGTGGAGCTCATTGGATTGACTTTTGATTGGACATCCTAGGGTAATACAAACAAGTTATTCACCTCAAATAAGAGTTAAAATTGTAAAACTTGGGAAGTCATTTCAGTAATGATAAACAACCCTGAGGATCTGAGTATTTATTCTAGGCTGCTTATGATGACATATTTTTATAACACTTGTCTGACTGCCAGGAAAGGCAGGCTTTTTTGCTCATTAAACAAAATTGAATGGGAAAAATTTCTGCTCTTAATCTTCTGTAATTTTGATGTGGCCATGAACCAATATGCAACTGAAAATTCATATCCCACAAGTAAGCAAGAGGTTATGTTAGGTTGAGTTATACTCATATTGTTGAAATTCTATGGAAGAATCATTTTATTTTTCCTAAGATGTCATTAAAAAATTCATGTTCAGAGAATAAAAAAATCTTTAAAAAAACATAGAGTATAAATCAGATAATTTTGATCATAAGAAATTGAAAAGTTTTACATAAACAAAATCAATGCAATTAATACAAGGAAACACAGATAACTAAAAAAATTTAATCAAATAATTTTGGGCAGTATTTAGCTAATCAAAATATATCAGGAATGGATATGCATATGTGAGTCATTTGTTCATGGATAGGTGGTTAAAAGATATGAAACAAATTTCAAAAAATTGCTGAAAAGATATGAAAGAATATTCAAAATCACTGATAACAACAAATGTAAATTATAATGATGAAGATAACAATAGTGAGACAAGATGGTGTTTGACCCACCATTGGATGAAGCAAGTAATAATAATGGGTAGAGTTCATTCTGGAAGGAAATTAGAATTATATTTTGAAATTACTAAAATATCCATACATTTTTACTCAGATCTAACCCCTAAGCATATGTTGTTGTTGTTCAGCCACTCATTGTGTCAGTCCTTTCAATCTCCTACTGTTTCTTAAAGTCTATCTAAGATTGTTTGTTCGTTGTTTCCATGATGATATTATCTGTCCATCTCATCCATTATCTAGGCATATATCTCAAAATCTTATATAGAAAGTAAGTTCTTATATATATCTTATTTTTCACTAAAATAGTTTGTCAGTAAAATACTGAAATGAAATTGATTCTCATCAACTTAAGTATCATTAACCAAGTTATGAAACATAAATGTTATGGAATATTACTGTGCCATTAGAAATTATAAAAGAGTTCAGAGAAGTATGGGAAGACTGATGAATTGATGCAAACTGAAGTAATCAGAATTTGGAAAATAACAAGTATATTGACTCTGACATAATATATGGAAAGAACAGAAATAAATACTGTCTAATTATAATGGTTAAACTTGACTCCAGAAATGAACTGAGAAAAAATAATTTTCCTTTCTTATTGAGGTAAGATATTAATGGTATGGAATACTGCATTCTTGCTGGATTTTATCAATGTGTCCAGCAGTTTTTGCTGCTTTTGTTAATAGGGATGAATTACTAAGGATGGAAGGAGAAAATAAATACTTTTGGAAATCATTGCAATGTGTAATCTAAATATATCAATATGAATAATCCACTAGCAACTATAAAATTAACGAGAATATAGAACAAAGACAATGACTCACACACAGTCTCCTTGAAAATTAAACAAGTCTTCAGTAAGTCAAGGTGGAGTGGTCTCACTCTGCATTTTAGTTTCAAAAATTTTTGGATTTTACATGGCTGGAAAAGTTATGAAGTCATACAAAATCAAGTTTTGACCAATTTAGCTTAAAATGATCAAGGGCCTATTAAGTTCCAAGGTACTGGAGATACCTAAAAGCTACACCGTTCCTATACTCAAGGAGCTTAATCTACTCTAGTGGGGGTAGAATATGAGCAGACAGATAGAAATTGTGCAAAGATAAATAAATATGAAGCATATGCAATATAACTTCAGGAGGAAGAGAGCATTAAAAACATAGGTATTAGAGAAGGGGTTGTGTGGGCAGAAACAGCAGAACTGTGTTTTGACGGTGGCTGGTGCTTCTAAGAGGTGGAGTGAAGGAGGGAAGGCATTCCAGGCATGCAGGACAGCCTATGCAAAGGCAGGGAGGTAGGAAACAGAATGTCTTATGTGGGTAAAAGGCTAACAGGCTACTCTGAATGGAAAAGTGAGTAGATTGGAAAAGTTAGATAAGAGCCAAATTGTGTAGGCCTTCAAATGGCAGTTCTGTTGTAGGAATAGAACGGAAAAGCATTTATTAATTCAATATATACATGCATGAAGAATCATTTTAAGGCTTAGAATAAGAGTTAAGAATAGAAATTAAGGCTTAGAATAACACTCAAGAATAGAAATTCTCGACAGTCGTATATTGTAGGAGTGGGAGATAATATAGGAGATAACACAGAGAGAAAGCTCATTTTCTTGTTCAGTTCATGGTAGATAGGAAGTCAAGAAACATGGGCCAGGCACCATAAATGATGGGGATAGTAAGAAAGTCAAAGAGCAGTCACATGCTTTCTAGGAACTCAGTCTCACTGAGGAAACAACATGTACACAAGATACATACAAAGACTTGACAGTGCTGAGTTTTTGGCAAGAAAATGAATAGGGGTGGATGGAAAAGTGTTAAGGACCTTGAAGAACACTGGCAGGATAATAGGTTGCTATAGTGGATAAAATACCAGCCCTGAAATCAGGAGGACCTGAATTCAAATCCAGCCTCCAACACTTAATAATTTCTAACTCTATGTTGCAAGTCACTTAACCCCAATTGCCTTGCCAAAAAAAAAAAAAATGACATCCAATTAGGACAGTAGAGTGGGAACACCTGCAGCAAACATGAGCTCATTGGAGTAAACATCCAAATGTGATGCCCAATAAGAACCATACCAATAATATTATAAGTGGTAGGTAAAACATAAATTTTGTAGTTACGAATTCAGTTAGAAGTTGAAAAGTTCAACTGTTTATCGAAAACTCATATGAATTACCTGTCTTTTTCTTTTCTCTTGTTTTCTGGCTGTAATTGGCCTACAGGGGCCTTATTCTTGTTTGAAATCACATTAAATAAGTATTAGATCTAGGAAAGGAAATATAAGTCACTGTAGCTTTAAAACACCAAAGTTAAGGCCCCCACTCCCACCCCAAATGCTGAAATGATTTTGTCTTCTAGAGTTTCTATTATCCTTATTTTTTGCTAATATTTCATTTTTTACATGATGTAGTTGAGAGTAGGAGAAACCAGATCACTTGGTTTCCAGTTCTGGCTCCACCATTTACTATATAGGTAACCTCTGGGACTCAGTTTCCTCATCTGCAGAGTGAGATAGTTTAATTGAGTCTTACAACCTTATTGTAAAAGACCTAGCCTTGGCTTTAGGCAAAGCAAGACAAAAAAAACATTTATTTATTAAGCACTTACTCTTTACAAGGGACTGATCTGGCAAAGATTTGAACAGAGGGAATGAAGGCACAATGCAAGTGCAAAGCCAGAACTATTTATTGGGCAAGTATGGCACGTGCATGAAGAGCCCAGTGGTATTTAGCATACTACTCTAAAGATTGGGGGGTTAGAAAGTGTTTTAAATGGTTTTATAACAAAGGGAGATGGGAGAATAGAAGGAATATAGAGTGCCCAGAGTGTTTGTGCAAGCTCTGTTCATTTGGGGCCTGTATGAATCAACTTGAGCCAGTCCTGAGGTATTCCCAGTTCACCCAGTGGACATTGCAAAGGATCATTGCTATGTCCAATTTAAGCCACACTTGTTCTGCCTCCTGATTGGCTGATTTTGATTTATAGATTATTTCGGCCTTTCCCTGGGGACTCAAATAAATAATGGTGATTATTAGTAAACTCGTTATTCATTTCATTTCTACAAGATGTGTGAAATGCTGGGATTACCTTAAAAAAAAAAAAGACAGTCTGTGAATTCAAGGAATTTATATTTTAAAGAAAAAACAACATAAACGAACTGAAAAATAGAAGTGGGGATGAAGGGGGGAAAAACTTTTTTATGTGACGGTTCCAAGGCATATGCTGTATTTTACTATAGACTGTAACGTCCTTGAAAGAAAGAACTGCTTTACTTTGTCTTTATAATTCAATAACTAAACAGTGTCTAGCACATAGGCATTTAATAAATGCTTTGTGATTGATTGATAAATGCTTATTAAATTATTGAATTAAGAATGATTTTAAAATTGGTATTTGCTATTGACTTGGGTATTTTTCCTCCTCGTCTCCCCTTCTTTCTCACTTAGTTCTGAGGGTTTTTGTCACCATTATACTCCTTTTCTGGTACCTGCCTTTCTTCAATGCCATGACATTCCCCACCTGCTGCTTTCCCTTATATTCTTTTCTTCCAGAATTGTTCAGGAACTACTGGACTTTGCAACAAGTTTTTACTCTCTGAAAAATAGATTGACACTCTTCCCTCCTGGATGACTAGACCACAGAGTGGGCTGCCCATTGCCCTTCTACCCCATCAGCAACTGACTTTTCCCCAAGTGGGAGAATTTCTACTTATAGTTCTGGAATATTGTTTACTTTTTAGAATAGTTGTCAAGCCATAACCAGAAATGCCTTTTTTTTTTTTCATCTTCACTTATTTTCCCATCATCAATCTAAAGGCGTTACATCATCATTTTACATTTGGTGTTTCATGTATGTCATCATAACTAATCTTCTCCCCCCACATGTGTTATACCACCATGGCCATTTTAAAAGGCATATATCAGAGTGTCAATTATCACCGAACGGGTTCACTAATGGAATTTAGGAGTACCAACTAAGAACTCGTTCCTTCTCCCTCACCAGTTGTTACTTCATTTGATTTGTGCTTTTGAAATTCACTGCTAAATAATTGTAATTCTTATTTGCATACTCAAAAAAAGACATTTTCTCTGGATGTCTTATGAAGTTCCCCGGCTGGATAAGGGGTATGAAATTCTAGATCTAGCCATTGGGCACGGCCAATTTCCCAATAATAAAAAAGTCAATGTGGATGCCCTCAAAAATGAAAAAGCTGAGAAATAAGGAGCCCAGTAGTAAAGAATAATGAGCACATCAAGGATGTATTTTTCTGCCATCGTCCAGGTGGCCTTCAAGGCAGGTGACAGCGGGGGTCGTGCCAGTGCTAACTTCATAAGAGTAGATAACTCAGCAGGAGACACTCAATCACTTGACAGAAACCAATTCAGAAGGCATTGAAAATGCCTTGCTTTAAAGATAATCATGTTAGGAATCAAAAAGGGGTCTAATGTTAGAGACTTGCCTTTCAAATGCACCAAATCATTATACCTGTCAAGATTTATGGACAGATTTATTTATGTTGACACTGGGACCACTAATGCTTTGACAAATGAGGGGTCTTGACAGATACAGCAGATATGTCCGAGTGTATTTCTTCTATTTGAAAAAGAGGGATAAAACGGGGAATCGTGACAAGTCTGCAGTGGAGGTTGACATGTGCACACTCTGATGTATGATATTGTTTAGGACTTCTAGGCTAGTGGTAGTTGCTTGGCCATGGTAAGGATGGAGGATGCTGACTAGCCAAGACCACTTTTCATCAATGACTAAAAGGAAGAGAGCTGATTTGAGATGCTAATATAAAATGAGCCTTCCTGAGGAGATGACACATATAAATACCCAATTTGATCACAGATCCCAAAAAGTTTCCGCCTCCATTCCTGAAAGGAATGAGGAAAATCTAATTTGCAATAATTTTTAAATGTGGTAAAGTCCTCATTCTGAGGTTATCTAGGAGATAAATCCTCTTCACAATTTAAAACTAGGATTTGATTTATATAGCAATCCTTTCCACAAAAAGGGTTTTGTCTGTGAGGACTTGGTTAATGACAAGATGTATTGTCACCAAAATATGATGAACTCTCAACAATCAAATATATTATTAGTTAGGATTAAATAGAAGAACATAACTGATGATATTGGTAAAAATAATCTTTTACTTACATTTTCTTTTCTTCTATGCATTAAAACCCTGAACAAAACAGATCATAGTCTATTATACTTGATGCTTTTCCTGACATTGACATCTTTCATTCATCAGCTAAGGAAAGCTTATTCTTCTAAAGATTCACTTTTGAGTTAATAGGAGAGACTTTTATTATAAAGAAATAATATTTCATAGTACTATGAGAACTGTTTAGTAGGAAGCCAGAGGCTGACCAACCAACTAATTAGTCAATATTTATTAGGTTTTTCATATGTTCCAGCTGCTTTCAATACAAAGATTAAAAGAAAGAAAGAGTTCCTGCCCTCAAGGAGTTTACATTCTATTAATCAGGGACTGGCCATAATTGGGTACAGATAAAGTGATAGAGATGGCAGGGAAGAGGCCTTAGGTAGAAATTTTTAATGTCACTGTCCCAATGTATATCAATAACTCAGTTTGAAATTAAGTTTTCTTATCTATCAAATGGAGACAACTCACTGGGTGGTTGTGATGAAAGGACTTGCTATAACTTTAAGCTATCATCATTATTATCTATAGATGTATATGCAGGGACATTATTATGTTATATTGGGATCAAACTTAAAGAAAGTCAATAGAGCTACAGAAAAAAGAAAAAGGATGGAAAGAAATAAAAGGACAGAGCAATAATTAGAGCTTCTGAACTGAAAGTTTCCCCAGGGAAAGAAATTTAAAGGACATGAAAATTTAACACATAAGTATTAAAGTCTTGGAGTCTCAGCTTAGGAAGTCCCCAGAGGATGGCTTCTCCTCCACTAAAGGTTGGAAGAACAAACCTGAGAAGTTGTGGCTTCTAATACTATTATTCATTAGTCTCCATCATCATTAAATGTCCCCACTTCAATATCATTTAACCAATTAACATTTCCCCAACATTAATGAATCAATTAACCTCAATTAACTTTTAAAAGGAGTTATTTACTGAAAAGGTATAGCAAGGCTTGAATAACATCACTTCAAAATGGGTTTCATTTTTCCCTCTGTACTCCCTCTTAGTTCTTGGGGAGAATATACTCCAAATGATTGTTATAAAACATTCCCTACAAAATGTACACAGGCACCAACACTGATATCAACACCAACAAACATAAAACAAAACCAAAAGACCAAGACTAAATAATCCTCTATTTTTCAATCTGGTCTCAGACACTTAACACTTCCTAGCTGTGTGATCCTCTATAAGTCACTTAACCCCAATTGTCTCAGAAAAAAAATAGTCCTCTATCTCTTTGGAGATTCCTTACCACTTCTCATAGTTGGATGAGCTTTTTGTGACATATTTTCTGCATGAGCTTTGTCAAGCTGTCCCTCCCCTGGGCTAGTCTCCTCACTTGGGTACCACTTCCATTGTTTGTGGAAGTCCAGTTGTCTTTGACTGGAAGCAAGTTTATCAAGACTTCACATAGATTGGAAGTAAACAGAGCAGTCTTTTATTCAAATGACTGGACTCTCGAATTGGTCACTCACTATTATGATTATGGAAGAGATGGCAGTGAGGGAGCAGAAGCTCACACACTTGCAGCCTGAGAAACTCAGAAGAGGACTTTTATCTCCAGAATGTTTGAGGGATAATAGCCCATGTCCTATTTGCTGCCTAACTTGTCCCCTTATCCCATGAAGAAATCCCTGCTCTGTGTTTATCTGAATATTTTGGTGATCTTAAAAATGTGTTCATTGATTGAAACATGAAGACCTGAGTTCAAATACAACCTCAGACATTTAACAAATCTATGCTATGTCAAGGCACTTGACTTTTCGCTTTTTCTTCTATATGAAAAGTGATGGGATTTGACAGTTTCTAAGGTCTGTTCCAAATCTAAATGTATGACCCTAATCTGACGTTATCTAATAACCAGCTCTTAATCTATGATCCTAATAATCTGAATTTCCCCCCAAATAAACCAAGAGAAGAGATTCAGAGAATATACTCAGGTTCAGAGTAGTTAACCCTTCCTGCATCCCAAAGGGGGGTAAATTTCCTGGCTTTCATAAATAGAACATGACATCCCACCAACATAAGTAAACCTAGAATGCCATGGAAATTTATCTAATCAATTTCTAGCATTTGGTTTAAAAATAATGTGGGGAATTTAAGTCTCTGGTTTCTCAAATTATCTCAATAACTAGTTGTCTTTCTATAAAGCTGATATAAAAAATTCTGAAGTGACCAGTTAAAAAATGAACAAAAAATCAGGCAATTGCGTTATCTACTTTGTCAAAGAATAGGGTGCTTAATTTTTTTTTCTAAGAGAAATAGCTGTAGACTCCCTAGTCTGACCACCTGCTTAGTTGGTCTGGGATGATAAGATGAAAGAAAATTCTTGTATTCAGAGTCTACAATATGAGAGATAAAAGTCTAAGGGTG
Source organism: Sminthopsis crassicaudata (assembly GCF_048593235.1). NCBI lineage: Eukaryota > Metazoa > Chordata > Mammalia > Dasyuromorphia > Dasyuridae > Sminthopsis > Sminthopsis crassicaudata. The sequence continues at coordinate 723,707,932 of NC_133617.1, forward strand.
ATGGTATAAGTTAGTAGGGAAAAAAGGAGTTATTTGAAAGACAGTTTCTCAAGTGCCAAAAAAATATAGAACTTGCTTAAATCAGAAACTAGGTTTGTTAGGGTCTTGGACTGTCTTTTTTTTTTTTTAACTCCTTGGAGGAAGTAAAAATTTCATCATTTAAAAATAATAATGATGATTTAATATAATTCATAATAATTTAAAAAATATTTAAAAATAAAAATAATCTTATTTTGAATGTATGAATAAAAATGCATTTGTTAATCATTTATTATATATAACAGGGCATCTAATCACTGGGCAAATAAATATAAAGCTCAATCTCCATTCTTAAGAATCTTACACTTGAATAGAGGTTTTGGTATGTATGATGATCAGAAAAAGTTATTTTGGCTGAAAACTGATAGGGAAGATAAATTTATACATTTATAGCTGCCTCATTAAGGTATGTTTTTAATTTAATCAGTGATCTATACAAAAAAATGGTCTTATCATAAAAGTAAATTTTATTGACATCTTTTGTTTTTAATAGCATTCATATTTCCCTCAGTTTTCTCATACCCTAATGTTACAAGCAGACCTCAGCTTACAAAGAAGGGGAAAATAGTTTAGTAAAACTAATTATAATATCAAAAAGCCTAATAATATGGGAAGCATTCCACATCATCCCTTTGTCCCAACCCCACACACCACTGCAAAGAAACAGAGTACAGTACCTTCTCATGTCTCTTTGTAGGATCCAAACCTTTCCATTATAAATTCTTTTTTTTTTTTAATTTATTTTAAGCATACATTGCTTTATGAATCATGTTGGGGGAGAAAAATCTGAGAAAAATTAAGAAAAGCCATGGGGGAGATAAAAAAAAATCCAGGAAAAGAAGTGAACTTAGCATGTGTTGATTTACATTCAGTCTCCTTAAATTTTTTTTTTTTTTTTTTTTTTTTTGGATGCAGATGGCATTTTCTGTCCAAAGTTTATTGGGATTGCCTTAGATCATTGAATTACTGAGAAGAACCAAGTCTTTCATAGTTGATCATTGCATATACTTGCTGTTATTATATTCAATTTTTACTAGTTCTGCTTGTTTCACTGAGCATCATTTCATGTAAATCTTTCCAGGATTTTCTAAAATCAGCTTGTTTATCATTTTTTTTTTGTAGAACAATAATATTCCATTACCTTCATATACCACAACCTGTTCAGCCATTCGCCAATTAATGAGAATCTACTCATTTTCCAACTCTTTGCTACCACAAAAAGAACTGCTACAAACATTTTTGTATATGTGGGTCCTTTTCCCTCTTTTATGGGATACAGACCCAGTAATGGCACTGCTGGGCCAAAGGTTGTGCACAGTTTTATAGCCCTTTAGGTATAGTTCCAGATTTCTCTTAGAACCTTTGGATCATTTCACAACTCCACCCACAATGTATTAGTGTCCAACATTTATCATTATCTTTTCCTGACATCTTAGCCAATCTGAGAAGTTTGAGGTGATACTTCAGTATTGTTTTAATTTTCATTTTTCTAATCAATAGTGATTTAGATCATTTTTTCATATAACTATAGATGACTTTAATTTTGTCATCTGAAAATTGTTTATAACCTTTGACCATGTATCAATTAACTTGTAGTCATAAATTTGACACAGTTTTTTATTTATTTTAGAAATGAGACCTTTATCAGAAATAATGGGTGTAAAGATTTTTTCCCAGCTTTTCCCAGCTTTGTCCTTTCCTTATAATATTTCTGTTGGTTTTGTTTGTGCAAATCTTTTTAATTTAATGTAAGCAAAGTTGTCCATTTTATCTTTCATAATGTTCTCTAGTTTTTCTTTGGTCATAAATTCTTCACTTCTTCAAAGATCCAATAGTTAAATTATCCCTTGTTTCCATTATAATTTCAAAGTATTTATTTTCAATTGTTTTATTACTGTTTTCTCAACTCGATGTAAAAAAAATTATTAGAAACTTAGAGACAGCTTGGCATAATAGACAGAGAGTCCATCTAAAAGTCAAGGAAACCTCAATACAAGTCCCACCTTATACATCTGGATGTGACCATGTGAACCAGTCACTTAGCCTTGTAGTGCAGAAAATTCTCCAAGATTATAAATTGTAAAGCAAGAAATCATCTGTATAGGGAGAGAAGCCTTCTCATCATTAACTTCTCAGTGATGAAATTATAACTAGGTAAGATATATTCAGGTACTCAGACTAGGTGGACACACTGTGTTAAGGAAACATAAAGGGTGTGCAGGATAGCCCAGTGTATGTGGATTCAAGAAGATGAGTTCAAATCCTGCTTCAGTCACTGTATCTTGGTGTCAATCTTGGAAAGACCCTTGATATTTGCCTCCATCAGTTTGCTCCTCTTTATAAAGAGGTTAATAAAATCTCATGGTTTTGTGAAATTAAAATGAAATTGCACATGCCACATTCATGTATAAATAGTTTGTGCTTTTGCCCTCTGGACTTTTCCTAAAAAAATAACAAGTACAATGAATACAAAAATGTAAAAAGGAAAAATATAACTTATCACTTGGCTCCAGAAAAGGGATAAGAAAATGTATAATTCTCCCTTCTTTGTGGAGATGGTGGAACTATGGGTTTCGGACATGGCGGTGTTGAAGCTTTACAGAATATGAAAGAATAAAATCTAACTGAAGGGGTGAGGCTTCCTAGAACGAACAAAATTATTATTGAGGTGGTTAACTACAATGTCAAGATTGGAAGACAAAAGAAGAAAGATTAAAAAACAAAACAACAACAACTTTGAGAGGCTATGAGGACAAGGAATTGAGGAAATGAAGATAAAGATGAGAGCAAAGAACATTTTTAAGAGAATTGGCAAAGGAAAATAAACAAAGGTGTACATACCATACTGATTTACTGTTATATATGCTGACTAGTAGAATAAAAACACTAAATTAGACTTATAGTTATCAATATAGGTGACCTCTCTTTTTTTTTTTTTTTAATTTATGGGCACAATTATCTTCATCTTCAACTATACAAACATCAGTCCCTTTAGGGCTAAACAGGATTCCTAAATCCCAGTAAACATATCTCATACTGGTACTCATTACAACATTCCCTCTCTGTGATTTGAAAGGCATGTGTTTAATCCCTTTGAGATGGGAGTTTAACAAGTCTTTTGTCAATGAGCACTGCTCTTGAATGGTCACTGGAAAATTTCTACCAATCCTCAAAACTTTTAATTTTCTTTTTTCTTTTTTTTTTTTTTTTTTAAACCAGAAAGTAAAAGCAAAAATCTTGAGCTTTCCTTATGTCCTTATTCTTTTGGCCATAGAGTCCATCCTTTGTTCTATCTCTTAAGTTAAAAATTGTAGTTTTAAAGGCCAGGGAAGTAAATTGTAGAGAATATAGATATTTTATTGGTCTAAAGCATAGTTTAGATTGGAAACACTCACCTGAAATGAAACTGATTTCTTTTTATAAGTCATTTGGTATCTTTGGACATCATTTTTCTTATGTGTGCAATGTGTAGAGGTTGGACCAGATTACTACCAACATAGTTTTCAGCTTTGAATCTAAAACAAAACAAAATCACAAACCCCAAGTGGGAAAACAAAAACAAAACAAAAAACAAAAACAAAAACAAAAAAAACAAAACAACTTTGTGCTTATTGATATCTTCTTTTAATTGTGTTGTCCTCATTTCTGAAATTAAACTTTCTATTCCCTGAAATCTATTCCATGGAACAAAAATTGAAAAAGAAAGAAGAGGGAAAACAAAACAAAACAAAACAATCAACACATGAACCAGGTATAATGGGTATATTCAATAGTCCAGTTATACTCCTTTACCTCTGAAAAGGATGAAGAGAGGTATGGTGTGTTATGGTTTGTTTGTTTCAGAAACTCAGCTATATTATATGTTCTCTTATACATATATATTATATTATATATAATAAATATATATTATAAAGATCCTTCCTTCCTTCCCTCCTTTCTTTACTTCAGTCTCTCTATCTCTTTCAATCCCTCCCTCCCTTCCTTCCTTCCTTCCTTCTTTCCTTCCCCAAGCACCTACTTTGTTTCTAATTTTTTTTCCCAAAAAACAAACAAACAAAAATCTTAATTCCAAAGAAAATTTGATTTTCTATATATAACTAGCCTGAATATTTTGGTCTAAACCTAAATCTAATGCTAAATCTTAATTTGATTTGAAGTTTCCTCACTTATCTGTGATTTCAATTCTTTTTTAACCTTCTCTCTTGTTCTCTCTCTCTGTCTCAATCTCTCTCTTTTGGTCTCTCTGTCTTTCTCTGTCTCTTTCTCTTTGTTTCTCTCTGTCTTTGTCTCTCTGTCTCTCTCTCTCTCTCTCTCTCTGTCTCTCTGTCTCTCTGTCTCTCTCTCTCTCTGTCTCTCTCTCTCTCTCTGTCTCTCTCTCTCTCTCTGTCTCTCTCTGTCTCTCTCTGTCTCTCTCTGTCTCTCTCTGTCTCTCTCTGTCTCTCTCTGTCTCTCTCTGTCTCTCTCTGTCTCTCTCTGTCTCTCTCTGTCTCTCTGTCTCTCTGTCTCTCTGTCTCTCTGTCTCTCTGTCTCTCTGTCTCTCTGTCTCTCTGTCTCTCTGTCTCTCTGTCTCTGTCTCTCTTTGTCTTTGAGACAAAGACAAAGAGAGACAGAGACAATCTCTGTCTCTCTTTTGGTCTCTCGGTTTTTGTCTCTGTCTCTCTCTGTTTCTGTCTCTTTTTCTTTGTTTCTCTCTGTCTTTGTCTCTCCCTTTCCATTCGAATCTGGAGGGTGTTCTCCCTGATTGAGAAAGCAGGAGTTAAATTGTATTCTTACAGTCCCATCTTCTTTCTATTACCTGTGACCACTTTTTAATCCATTCAAAGCCACCAAACCTTTCTTTGTTCTGATCTGTAAAAGGCCTTCTTCAAGCTCTTTTCAGATTCTTTATAATTTTTCTTCCTTCCCTCCACCCCCTAAAGCCACAGACCATTCTGGACATTAACTTGCCTCACACTATTCTTCTCAGACTATGTGCTTCTCTGTTATATTTGGCAAGAAACTGATCCACTGGCTGCATCTTTTGTTAATTTCTTTTTAGCATATGAGCTCGCTGGGTTTTTCCCAGTGGAGTCACCTTGGTCCCTTTAGATACCTCCCTCCCCAATTTTTTTCTTCCTGGATTCACCAGTGATTTCCTCTGTCCTTCCTCTCAGATTGCTTTTCATTTACACTGTACCTTCATCACATATAACTATTTATTTATATGTTGTCCCCATTAGAAGGTAAGCTTCTTGAGGACTGGAACTATTTGTCTTTCATTATATCTCTAGCTTTAGAACAGTGACTGGAACATAGTAAGTATTACTTAAATGCTTTGGGGCTATTTGGCTTTGAAAAATTTCATGCTTGGGACTCTCTCCTATTCCTTCATCTCATCTGAGCCACTTTTAGCATCACAAATTTGGAGATCTAACCTCTTTTCATTAAAATATTTTGAACTCTGCTCTCCTAAAATTCTAGAATATGATTATCAGGCTTTTCCCAAGTTATCTTTTATTTGCTAATCAAAAATTTTAAATAACACAACTCCCAGTGTGGAGATATATTATATACAAATCACAAGCAATATTCAGAGTATATGTGTACATATATGTGCATATATATGTATATAAATACACATGTGTATATATACACATATAAACACACAAGTGTGTATATATTGCATGCATGTATAAATATACACGTGTGTGTAGCTTACAGATAAAATATCAATATTTTACCTATGCTTTCTCACCTCCCTGCTTGATTCAACTGAGCAAAATTCAGGGGAAAAAGTCTCAAAGATGTAAAGAAGGAGAACATTTTATATCACAGCATGGGGCTTCCTTTCTACTATTGTTAGGAGACAGCCTTATCTTCCTGTCCTCATCTTCTCATTGTTTCTTTCTTCCTATGAATGGGCTGAAATAATCTGCCACCTCTTGGCTAAACACTTCAGGTAGCATGTAACCGGGAATCTTTGGGTCTAAAATCACTCTGCTGCACAAAGGCCAGACACACCTGGAGGTGTGGTTAAGCTTCTAAGGCTGTATTGTGAATTATAACACCAAAGGGATTCTTCACTTCAGTAATCTGGGAGAGATGGGAGCAGGATGAGAGATCTGGGGGATAACATTCACTGAATCAGTGAGGAAGATGTTCTTTCCTAAAGTCTCAAAGATTCAAAACTAATAAGACATTCAGGATGAAGAAAGGTCCATCGCTATAGTGGCACCTTAGGCAGCCAAATAGTGATTGTAACAGATGATCTCAGCAGTTTGACTACTTAGCTTAAGCAAACTGATGATTGAAGAGGGATGATTCATATAACATTGCTACTTAGAGTGCACAATTCTATTGTTAATTTAATCCAACATGCATTTATTAAGCACCAGCTACAGAGGTTTTCAAACTAAGAGGATACCTGCTTCCTTTTCCAAGAGAATCAGATCATTTCAAATTAAGAACAGTTAGCAAGCATCAATCAATTTTGGAGGACTTTCTATGTGTCAGATAGTGTGCTGAACTCTAGGGGTACAAGGAAAAGCAAAAAGAATTTCTTTCCCCAGCAAGCTTGCTTTCAAATAGAGCAGATAACATGAGAATAAGTAAATGCAAGCAAGGTAACCATAATGAGGAAGACTCTCAGGATTGTTAAACAATGGCTGAAATTATTGGATATATATTTTTAGGACAGCTCCTCCATAAATACATCTACTCTCTTATTATTTTTTTGAGACATTCTCTTTATATCATGGAATCTGGAAATATAACAACCTTTTATTATCTCCCAATTCCTCTTTTGATCTGCATGAAAACTTTGACTAATTCCATTTCTGAATTGGGTCAGTTTGCTCCTCTTTAATCACCTGGTGATTTGTTACTCTTTGGGGCTCCTCATGTTGATTCTGGTCTTAGTGCAGCTATGGGACTGAACTCGAGGTCAAATGCTCCATTGGCCTTAACCTAATCTCTACTCTTGGCCAGCTATACTTTTTAATGAAAAAAATTGAAATCGGTCAAACAAAAATTAGATTAGCATGGGGAATTTATCAATTATGTTTAAAATTAATTTTCTATTTTTATTTTTTCCTAATTTTTAAAAGGAGGAAATACTATTCCATTATGTACAGAAATATACAACTGATTTGAAGAGAAAATCCGCTAAAGACTAGTATAACTAAAGACAGAAATAATTTAGGTAGCAGAAGTACAGAAACACAAATAAAAAGCTGAAATCCAAAAAAGAGCTTCTGCTATATTTATCACTGGTATTCACAAGTACCATCATTGATGCTATTTACTTGTTCAAATGTATTATCCACATATAGCATGAAACTTAATAAGTTGAAATGCCTAGCTGAAAGTGTAAATGCAGAATATATTAAGCTAAAAGAATTTTCTAGAGAAAATTAGATGTTTTAATTAGCAAAAACAAACCTTTCCCCCAAAAAATCCATGTCTATAACATAAAAAAAATACTTATCCCATTTGAGGTTGTTTAGAATATTAAATGTAAAAAAAGTTTCATTTCATACAAGAAATGTGGGTAATATCTATAATTAGTAATGCCTGGGGAATCAGGTAAAACAGGTTAGAAGAGTTTCATTTGCAAAACTGGTCTAATGGCTGAAGAGTTCTGTGACCACTGAATTAGGAAAGTAAAATCTTCCTATTTTTTATTGCAAGTGCAGAGACAAAAATGCCAATTTTGATTACATCTATCCATCATCGATCCATCCATCCACCCATCTATCTTTACATATACATGCAAATATATGAGCATATATATATATTTCATATATATGTATGCACGCATAAAAAATGTTGAAACAGATAATGGGAAATAATTGTTACTTTGTAAATCTGTCAATGGCAATACCATAAAAAAATATTTTCCTACCTAATTGTTACCTTTTAAAATGAAAATAGCATCATACAAGAGAGAATTGCATTGGATTTTGTCTATATGGAGGTCTATTGATGTCAGGGTCAAATAAAAGTCTGAAAACACTTTTAAAAATATGGTCCCTTATCTTGGATCTGAATCAATAAATAGAAAACATATGCTATGTATAGTTTTTCAAACTGCTATAAAATAATCAATTTTATTATTATTTACGCAGTCCATTAAAATGTAGGATCTTAATAGAAATGTGAGGTGATTTGGAAGCAAAATTTAGGATGTGGATGAATTACTGCAAAACATGATAGTTTTCTTTTGATAAAATATTTCAAAGTGTATTTGAGCTAAAAGAAGTGATAATAATAGGGACTAAAATGAAATATGAAGCAAGTTTATTCTATAACAAAAATTTCCTTCTGAAGTATTAGTATTTGGTGTTTTTATTAAAAATACACTAAGTAAATCAGTCATGTTATCAAATTCATACATTGATTCACAAATATGCATTTATGAAAGATTAGAACTGAATAATAAATATCAATAAATATACAAAATAAAATTTTTGGTTCATTTCCTTCCTAACTAAAAAAACAAAAAAAAAAAACAAAAAAAAATAACACTATTCTGCAAGTAAAATTGAAGCAAGGAAGAATTTGACAGTCTTAGAAAAAAAATTCTCATTTTTTATTTAAAAAAAAAAACTGTTTCTAAATGTAAACTGATAAAGCATCTATTTTCCATGGATTAAAAAAAGATTCATTTGTTCTTAGATAATGTGATTTGTTTTGTGATAACATAAAAAAAATAGTATTTGAACTTGAAAATATTATTAGGCTTTTAGCTATTTGCTAATAAATAATTCTTTTGTTTAATTCAACAAGTGGATATAAACTCACTAACATTTGTAATGTCTTATTTATGTGGAATGGGGTTTTCTACTGCAGATGTTATGATAAATAATTATTGATGTTGATCAGTGGTTGAAAAATTATGAATAGCAATATCATTCATGATATCTTAATATTATTTGTTATAAATATTAATAGTATAAGGAATTGTAGCCATAAATAAATGTCTGTGTATATTACATGATTTTTATTGTATGCTAAGCATTTGTCTATTGTTATTAAAACTTTTATAAATTCTTCATTTTATTTGAATAAAATACAAGCTAAGAAAATTATTTGCAGCTATCCCTTTAGGAAAAATATGGAATGAAAGGACAATTATTTTGCTTTTAAAAAGTAGGGTTTCATAACATAATTTATATGCCATTTTCAAGAAATGTTTTTCTTATTTATTAATTTGATATATAAATATTTCATAATTAAGGAAGTTAAACATCACTCTATTGACAAGTATTTATTTTTTTATTATTATTATTATTATACTTTTTATTTATAAGATATATACATGGGTAATTTTTGAGCATTCACCCTTGCAAAAACTTCTGTTCCAATTTTCCCCCTTTTCCCCCTCTCCCCCTCCCCCAGATGACAGGTAGACTAATACATGTTAAATATGTTAAAGTATATGTTAAATACAATATATGTATACATGTCCATACAGTTATTTTGCTGCACAAGAAAAATCAAACTTAGGAATAAGATAAAATTAACCTGAAAAGGAAATCAAAAATGCAAGCAGACAGAAACAGAGGGATTGGAAATGCTATGTTGTGGTTCACACTCAATTCCCAGAGTTCTTTTGCTGGGTGTAGCTGGTTCTCTTCATTATTGAACAAATGGAACTGATTTGGTTCATCTCATTGTTGAAGAGAGCCACGTCCATCAGAACTGATCATCATATAGTATTGTTGTTGAAGTGTATAGTGATCTCCTAGTCTGCTCATTTCACTCAGCATCAGTTCCTGCAAGTCTCTCCAGGCCTTTCTGAAATCCTCCTGCTAGTCATTTCTTACAGAACAATAATATTCCATGACATTCATATACCATAATATATTTAGCCATTTTCCAATTGATGGGTATCCATTCAATTTCCAGTTCCTAGCCACTACAAAAAGGGCTGCCACAAACATTTTGGCACATAGTTGACAAGCACCCTACTATGTATCTCCCATTCTATTAGATACTGGGATGCAGAGATAAAAAATTATATAATGCCCGCCCTTAAGGTGTTTACATCTATCGATAGAAAATAGCAAGCAAATATATAGGGGCAAGTAAGTGGTACATCATATAGAGTGCCAGCCCTGGAGTCAGCAAGATTCATCTTTCTGGCTTTAAATCTAGTCTCGGACACTTACACTGGACAAGTTAGTTATTTAACCCGATTTGTCCACATTAAGTCCAGGGCAAAGTGAGCTCAAGCTTAGGGAGTACATTAGCTCCTGTTTGGATGGAATCCTTCCTTCCTTCCTTCCTTTCCTGAAGTCCCTAAGAAGTTGCCCTGAGTTCTGGGAAGCTTTTGCTGAGCAGATTTTCTTCATTGCCTCTCATTTGTCCTTTCTCCATTCCTAGCTGAATACATTCTTTATTCCTGATCTTTTCTTGGATTGCATAGTGAGGAGAGGGATGTGACATTGCTTATGGGCTCACTCTTTACCCTACCCTCTCTTTTCTCTCTTTATAAGATTGAGTGTCTATCTCTTTAAAGTGTCTCCAGAGCTTTCACAAGCTTACTTGTTCTACAAATCAGCAATCACTTAACCTCTCTCTGCCTTTTCCTTTTCATCTTTAGAATTAGGGGCTCTATGCTCTTCATAAAAGGACTGGACGTCATGACCTCCATGAGTAGGTCTAAAGCTATGATCTTATTATTCTTCCCTTGCTTTTCATTGTTGACTTTCCCCTAAAATAACGCCCCTCAAAAATACTGAAGGAAGTGCTTGAAAGACTTCCTGGAAAGGATGACACTTAGACTAACAGCTGGTTGTTTCTAACTTATTTTTAAAGATCTTCAGGAGAAGATTTTTAAAAATCCTTTTTTTCTGCAGCATATTCTATTGCTACAAAGTCTTTGTGGGAATAAATACAGTTGTAATGCTTTGGAAAAGCAACATTTCTGATACTAATGAATTGTTGGCATAGAACAGTGTGCCTTCTAGTCTTCCAGCTACCTCCATAGGACACCTACCCCACTCATATAAAGTAGAAAAAGTAGCAAAAGCAGCAAGAGATGTATTGCTTGAAAGTTGCCAAATTGAAAATCTGGCTCCAAATAGAATTAAGAATAAGACTTTATAAGAGAGTCAGCACCTGACCTATCAATGTTTAAGGCCAGTCTTTCAGTTTCTCTTGAGGGTACAAACAACTGCCTTCTTTATAATTTCTTTTAAAATTCGATATCTAAAATGACTTGATGAGACAAGAGTATTCAGATGCCCATATATCCAGTCTCACTGCACACTAATATTAAAGTATCATTTCAACAGTACTAGGAAATAATGATAATAAAATTAATGATAGCAATAAACTAAAATTTACACAGTTTTAAGTTTCACAAATCACTTTGTATAGAATACAATAAACTTTTATTAAATACCTACTGAATGCCAGGCACTGTCCTTTTTTTTTTTTTTTTTTTTTTAATTAAAGATTTTTATTTTTCAAAACATATGCATGTTCCTGGGCAGCTAGGTGGTGCAGTGGATAGAGCACCAGCCTTGAATTCAGGAGGACTAGAGTTCAAATCTGCTCTCTGACACTTAACACTTCCTAGCTGTGTGACCCTGGGCAAGTCACTTAACCCCAGCCTCAGGAAAAAAACAAACAAACAAACAAAAATATGCATGTTCCAATCCCCCCCCCCATTTCCCCATGCCCTTCCCTAGATGGCAATATATTTTAAAGATGGTAAAAATATGTTAAATCCAATATATATATACATATTTATACAATAATTGTGCTGCACAAGAAAAAAAAAGAAGCAAAATAAAATGCAAGCAAACAACAAGAAGAGTGAAAATGCTGTGTTGTGGTCCATATTCAGTTCCCACAGTCCTCTTTCTGGGTCCTCTCTTCAGCACTGAACAATTGGGACTGGTTTGAATCATTTTATTGTTGAAGAGAGCCACGTCCATCAGAATCAATCATTGGGTAATCTTGTTATTGCCAGGCACTGTTCTAAGTTTGGGGGGTATAAATAAAAAAGATGGTCCCTCATCTAAAGGAGCTTACATTGTTAAAAGGGTGTAAAGGGCTAGAACTGAGCAAATGCACTTGGATAATGGAGAACGTGAGACTAATTGCCAATTGGATGGTTCTCTATTAACTTGTTTGAAGGTTGACCCTCCCCGGCTGTTCTGTGCTGACTTGATTGGTGGGACAAAGAGGTGGAAGTGACATGTGTGGGGAGAGTAGGAAGAGGAAATTGAGGCACTCTCTCTTGGCGGTTGAGAGAGGAAGGTGGTGTGGAGATTACTAGATCTAATCCCCTGACAGTGACCTCAAGAGACCAAAAAATAAAGACTTTTGGTGATCCTGACTCTGGCTGATTTCTGGGTAGACAGAGTTCCAGCAAAAGGGGAAACCAGTACACAAAAGGCCTATAGTCCCCAGAGAGTACCTGGTATAAGAGTATGTGATGAGGGTATAGTTGAAGCTCAGTTAAGCAGCTGGTGGCAAAGGAAAAGAGGATTGAGGTTTTGTGGCACACCAGTGTTAAACAAAACCCTCTAAATTCTCATCCACATAAATATTTGTGACTGATTTAATGAAATCCAAATTATCCATTTTTCACCCAACTTTGATCTCTATCTCTTGTTTATTCATACATTGTTTTCCTGTCTATAAGTCTAATAAGTAATATGTTCCATGTTCTTCAAATTTTCTTGTAATATCTTTTCATATCAAAGACATATATCCATTTTGACCTTATGTTGGTAAATGGCGTAAGATACTGGTCCATGCTCAGTTTCTGTCATTCTCAAATTTAGGGGTTATCTATGAAAAGAAATGCTATAATGACAAAATGACAACAATCTAAACTATACTGAAGAATTTGCTATTTGTGGCATGCTGTCAGTTATTTCCTCCTTCCTTCCTTCCCTTCTCTTCCTTCCCTTCTCTTCCTTCCCTTCTCTTCCTTCCCTTCTCTTCCTTCCCTTCTCTTCCTTCCCTTCTCTTCCTTCCCTTCTCTTCCTTTCCTTCTCTTACTCCTTCTTCTCCCCTTCCTCCTCTTAGTCCTTTTCCTCCTCCTTCCTATCCATCTCTTCTCCTCCTTCTCTTACACTTCCTTCATTATATCTTGTTTTATTAATTGAATTTTTTAAAAAATTAATTACAAATTCTTCCCTCCACTTCTCAAACCCTTCCCCCTCTGCAATTGAAAAGGTAAGCAACATGACTGGTTATTTTTTTAATCATCATTAAAATCAACTAATGATCTCTTTATACATGATCAGAAAAAGACAGACACCAAAGATTGATCACTGGACTTGCAGTGAAGAAGACCTGGAGTGCAATTCTATTTCAGACTGTGTGACCTTGGGGGAGTCACTTAAGCTGCCTCTGCCTCAGCTCCTTATTTTTAAAGTGAGAGAGGTGGATCAGTTGTCTTCTAAGATCTCTTCCAGTTTAAACCTATGATGTTTTAAATCTTTTTTTTTTTTTGCCTTTTAAAAGATTTGATTGAAAATGCTTGCTATTTTATACACACATTTCCTGTGTCTTAGAATTCTTAAACCCTAAACTACATTGTTATTCATTCATTTGGTCTGATTCCTGACTAAAGTGGAATTTGTAGAGAAATACAAAGAAACCCAGTCTAGTTGTTGAGTAGCATTTGAATGTATCTAATAATTCTGTTTAATTACATCATGTTAGATGCATTTTCTGCTAAATCTTCTGGGTCTGCCTTGTATGTTGCATGTGATGATGTCAACAGCAACCATTTGTTGAGGGGTAGAGCCCAGAAAACAAAACAAAACAAAACAATCTTGACTTCCCAATGATGAATGATAATATTCATGGGGACTCAGGACTGAGTTACCTTCAACATGGGTATAGAGCAAATGGAAGAGGTAATGACAAATAATTTCACATTCTGTAACACTTGAAAGTCATGTTATTCTAGTATATCTATGGTTTTGGTGGTAGAATACACAGAAAAGATGGAATTCTGAATATCAGGGGAACATTCTTTCTATTTTATGGGAAAAAATTCAGATGATTGAGGAGAAAGGGGAGTCAAGGTCACTTTGGGGGGTAGCTTTTGAAAAGGCTCATGGAGAGGTAAGCAATTACCTAGAAATCCAATCAATATAAAAAGGCAGTTAGGATATTTCAAGACAAAGATTATTAGATCAAAACAGATGAAATTAACAAACATATATTGGCTGCCTATTTTGTGCCCCAATGGCAGGATTTTTTCTGCAAATAACCAAGATTACTTTTTCAATGGCAACCTCAATTTAGCTTCTTTAAAAATATTTTGCAGTTCCTGACCTTAAACTATATTATAACGTGAAAGCATTGTTGAAGTATAAAATGGATAATTTCAATTATTTTAAAGAATGATTTTCCTTCATAAATAAAAGCACAGTAGCCATTATAATAGCCAGAGGGAAAGCTTAAAATTTGGGGGAAAAGATTATCTATTTCATATTTATATAAATATTGGGGAAAACAGAGTATTTCATAGATAATCTCTCAGAGAGGATGTGATTGTGTTGGAATATTGCTTTGTGTAGGAAATGAGGAACTACTTGATTTACAGAAACTTGGAAAGGCTTAGACTTAGGAAGAAAGATGCTATCCACTTTTAGAGAAAGAGATGACGAATGCAAATATGTACACTGTGTGTGTGTGTGTGTGTGTGTGTGTGTGTGTGTGTGTGTGTGTGTATGTTTCTATCTGTAACATCTATCTATCTGTCTGTTTTTAATTGCAATTTTCAATACAGTGGGGGAAGGAGAAAAAATAAAGTAAAAAGTGCACAGCAGAAAATAAAAAGAAAATTACAAGGAACCAAAGAAAAGCCATATAGCATTGAAAACAATGAATAGTGTTTATTTTTGAAATAGAAATTTTTTGTTGAAATTTATATTGAATTTTCTCAAATGGCAATGCTTTTTCCCCTAATTTTGCATGTTAAGTCTATTGTGAACAAAACATTACAATATTTTGTTTTAGTTTAAATATCATCACCAAAGTGAACTAATGATATCTTTTTACATGTTCTGAAAAAGATACCACGGCATCATAGAACACTGGACTTGCAATGAAGAAGACCTGCACTCCAATAATTCTATTTCAGACTGTGTGATCCTGGGGAGTCACTTAAGTTGCCTCTGCCTCAACTCCTTATATTTAAAATGAGAGAGGTGGATCAGCTGTCTTCTAAGATCTCTTTTAGTTTTAAAACTATAATGTTTTAAGCCTTTTTTTTCTTTTTAAAAGACTTGATTGCAAATGCTTGGCATTTATAAACACATTTTCTTTGTGTGTGTGTCTCAGCATCTTTCACATGCAAAATGGAAATAAGAATCAGCAAAGAAGCTTGATATAATGCTGTAAATTAAAACAAATAAGCAAACAAACCCCACATAAATTGTTTTGAAATAAATCGTGATTGCTGCTTTAGCTAGAGCAGCTCCCTCCTTTCTTGGTGTGATTAATGGCACCTTTGGGTGGGGTAGTCACTTGCTTGACTTGGGCCACAATGACCTTCTTACCAAGAGTTAGGACCTCTTTCTTTTGGAAGGTGTAGTGATGACAATTGCTTTTTGACTGATGGTCCCTTTTCTTTTTCTTTCTTTTGGCTGACATAGCTATATTCTTGCCTTTCTTCTGAGGATCTAGAATTTCTCCACTTCTTTGTTCTTCATCTTATGACATGTCCTCAGACATATTGCCTTCTATCACCTTTGGGGGGAAGGAGTCCTTGTCTTTGGCTCACCTTGATTTTTAGTAGCCTTTTAGAATTTTGCCATGGTGGCCATGTGACTAGGGGACAGAAGGTGCTGATCCATTGGCAGAGGCCAGACAATGTCATTGGCAGCAGAGAACACTGGCTAGAGTCACCCTTCAGTGAACAGCACTGTCTGTTGGAGACTAAGATGAAAGCTTCGAGTGTATTTAAGAAAATAGTTTTCCTTGAATTATTTCATTTCATATTCAGAACAGTTCTGTAAGGAAGACAGATCAGATATTCACTATTATTCTTTCACAAAAGAGAAAACTGAGCTATAGAGTAGTTTGTCTAAGGTTTTACATTAATGAAGAAATCATTCTAGTCTAGTCTATTGGCCATGTGAGTAGTTTAATCTTGCTTGCAAAATGTTTACAAAATAATATGCTGGGTCTTACTTCCTCCTATACTTTGTGACACTGTATTGGAAAAAAAAATCAGATCTTAGTTATTTTTTTAATTATTAAATTTAAATTTTTTCCTGATTATACATGTATGTTAACTTTTAAAAATACACATTTCTTCATGAATCATGTTGGTAAAGAAAATACAGAACAAAAGGGAAAAACTATGAGGGAGGAAAAAACCCAGAAAAAAGATGTGAACATAGCAGGTGTTGATTTACATTCAATCTCCATAGTTCTTTTTCTGGATGTAGATGGTGTTTTCCATCCAAAGTTTATTGGGATTACCTTGAATCACTAAAGTACTGAGAACCAAGGCTTTCATAGTTCATCATCACTCACTCTTGCTGTTTCTGGTTCTGCTTGTTTCCCTCAGTATCAGTTTGTAAATCTTTCCAGGTCGTTCTAAAATCAGCTTATTCCTTATTTTTATAGAACAATGATATTACCCTAATGTACCACAACTTATTCAGCCATTCCCCAATTCATGGGCATCTATTCGTTTTTCAATTTTTTTGCTACTACAAAAGGAGCTGTACCTGTGGGTTCTTTCCTCTACTTTGTAATTTCCTTGGGGTATAGATGCAGTAGTGTCATTGTTGTGTTAAAGGGTATACACAGTGTTATAACCCTTTGGGTAGAGTTCAGATATTAGTTCTTAGCAATTATTTGCTCCCTCTGTTTTGAAATCAAATATTTGAGTTCATCCCGTCATTTGGAAACCACATTATTTTTATTTATCAATAGTAAAAACCTCTTTTATAGTATTAATAATTTTATCTTTTAATTCTTTCTCTTAAATTCCTTTACCTCAAGAAATGTGTCATCTGGTTAAGTGAGGTTAGGTTAGGAAGCTTTGGAAAATACACATTGTGGCATATTGTTTTTTTTAGCTTGCAGAAATTACAGTAGGTATCTTGGTGAAATTGTAAATTAAAACTATAAGATGCCTTAAGAAAGAGACTTTTGGGGGTCAAAGCTTTTTAGTTGGCAGCTAATTAAGAATTATTGATTTATAAGTGAAAAAATCAAATCAAATATAAGAGTTTGGTAATTTAGAGTGATGTTTACAGCAGTACTGAAAATGACAGCTCTCAAAACATTAGGTATATTTCTAAGATTGTTCATGTATGACTTTGACAGCATGCCAGTAATAATTCTTGTAAGAAAAAGTGGATGGAATTTATTAAGGTTCAAAAATGAAATGATCTATTTGAAATTCTTCAAGAGAAAATCATTGTTTTCATGATGATAATTGACTGTGTGTTGCAAATAGAAACAAAATCTCATCATTAGACAAATGCTCCCCCCATCTGTTCTATGGACCCTGGGATTAATGTCAGGCCAATAGAATAATAAAAAAAAAAACTCTTTATAGGAGTAATTGCAAATAGGAACACTTTTGTGTAAGGGATAGATTTTAGTTTCCCTGGTTTTCAACCATAGGGATTGCTCATGTATGATTGATTGCATGGGTGAGTAATACCAGTTGGCAGACATTAGTAACACTTTGTCTCACTTTTTATACAGTTGTTAGCTTTTCTATGTTTAGCATGTTTTCATATTTTAATAAGAATTCTGAAGCTGTATATATATACATACATATACATATATTCAGCATTAGGTTGAAACTTGACACCTTTGATTTTGAGATAATTTATAGCTTCATCTGTATTTGACATAACGACAAGACACTTTCAACATATGGAATTATGCTCATAAAGTTTAACCTTATTACATTCCTTTTCCAGCCATTTACATTTTCTACACATTTTTACATGAATTTTAAACATTTTGATTCTGTATTGCTCCTGCTGTTGGTACTAACTTGAGTAAGATGTGGGCAGAAGTCTAGAAAATGGAGGATAAATGGTGACTTTATTTTTGAACAGTTGACCAACTAAACTTTATTTTTCTTTGGAACTGTTAGATGAGGCACCATAGTCTGAAATCCCTTGTGATTTCACCAGTTTGAAGAATAGATGTTATTCTCTGCTAAACAATCTTAAGAGGTGTTGGAAAAATGTAGGTTCTTCTAGAATTTTGCAAGGTGTGTTTGCTCCGTCTTGGGAACTGGAATGTGTCCATCAGAACCAATATTCAGAATGCAGAAGACTTGAACAATGGTGTGACAGAAATTTGGATGTGCACTCACAAAAACCAAGGATGCTGAGTAACACTGAGTATTGTTTTAGGCTGACTTTATCCCAACCCAACTGTTGTGTTTTGCAATTTCAGCAGAGGTGAGAAAATGGGCAAGCAAAGCCTTTAATGCCCAAGCTTATACAGGCTTACTTTCAATTGACAATTGTTTCAATTCATAAACAACAAGCATTTATTGGAAAATACTATGTTGACAGTACAGTGCTAGGTTCCAAAGATTGATAATAAAGTGAAGAATAGTCCCTGCCCTAGAGGAGTTTATGTTCTCCTGATGAGTAATTAAATCAAAAAACCTGTCCAGTCCAAAAGCTCCAACCATGCTTAGAGACCAGATTTAATTTCTAGCAAGTATCCAAAGGAATCATAGAACACCCCAATGGTCTGAGAAAGGAAAACATGGACAAGAATAATGCTGTCTATCATTCAATCAATACACATATATCATGGGGTGTTTAGGGAGAACTAGCACCTCTGGTATAAGGGCTTGCTGAGTTTTTTAAAGGCCCGCTCATTTACCTTTGGTGCCCATATGACACTGAACTCTTACCTGTGACTCCAAGAAGCTGTGGTATATACAGTGGTCATAACCTAATAGAACCATCTTTCATATGGGCTAAATCAGATTGAAAGGAACTGAAAGGCCTTAAATCTGCCAGTAAAAGGATCTATAAACACATGAAGACTTCCATTGGCTGAATGGCTTCCAACAGTGTTGGAGACAGCTAAAGCAGGTGATATAGAGTGCCTAGAACTTGGTGACAAGGTCATCCACCACCTCCTAGATAATTGCCAGTCATTTTGAGTTTTGTCTTATCACTCTATTTCAATGACTATGGACAAGAGAGTGAGACTGATGACTTTATGCAATTGTGGCTCATGTAAATCCAGTTCACATGGAAGTCAGGAGATGTCATTGACATGATTGGTCTTTGAAACAAAGGTTGAATAAAAACAATGAATAAAAACAAATAAATATTAAGCATCCACTAGGAAGGGACTGTACTAAACATTGTTCCCAATATCTAACCACCATTAATAAATGGAGAATTCCTTGGTTGACATTTTCTAGTTCATCAAATCTGAGAATTATAGTTTTTAAAGCTTTATTTTGTCTCAGTTGAATGTGGGTATTATTGCCCCTGGTATACAAATGGAGGAAACTTGGGGAGATTTTTCTGAAACAAAAGAGTGCTTGTCCATGAAATAGGTTTCCCAAAGGTGTGCCAGTTCTAATTACAATTCTAATGAAACATAAGAGGATCTTCCCAGGAGATCATTTCTCAGGAATATTTTGATGATCTATTTCTTTTTTTATTTATAAAATACTGAAAAAATGATTCAACAGCCTCCATTTCAGAGATTTCATTTTTCATAGTTTCTGGACAAGCACCACAATTTATATACAGTATGAAACCATGAATGTTATCTTTTTCAGTGTCTTAATTTAAAGTTTGCAGCATATAGTATTTATGTGGGCTTTATATGCCATCTTTCAAGTCCTTCAACAAATGATTCTCCATTAAAGTAAGTGATCAGGAGATCTCTGTCTGAGCAATGTAAACAGCATGTTATGGATCACACATTTATTTAGACAAGTGAAATCCACCCTCCAGATCTATCCCTGAAAACAACCTGGCCCAAGGCGGGCAGTATGAATATTGCACAGCATGGGCGACTTTCACAGGGTCCACTTGCAACGATAGAGAATATTTCGGCTCTCTAGTAAAGATTACATGTTTCTTGATTCATCTCACAGTGCAAGTCTACTTCATTTGCAAAGTGATAACCTATTACCATAACTAAACCGCCTATTGCATGGAGGCTCAGAAATAAAATAAAAAGATTAGCCAGTTATCTTATTTACATATATTGAATTGCAGTAATACAGCCCCATCTCTGCCTCTCATTTGATTCTAATTAAAGCGTAGCAAAGCAACTGCAATTGACATAAGAGCTGATTTTAATAGTCAAAGCTGGCAAAGTCCCAATATCACAATGTAGCAATTAACAGCCCGGCTGTATTTGCTATTCATGGTTTGATGTAAAAACTTGTTTATTAAGATGGGCTTGAGGCGCTGGTGTGCAATAGACCTGGA
This sequence comes from Sminthopsis crassicaudata, assembly GCF_048593235.1. Lineage (NCBI taxonomy): Eukaryota > Metazoa > Chordata > Mammalia > Dasyuromorphia > Dasyuridae > Sminthopsis > Sminthopsis crassicaudata. Next base: position 723,728,391 of record NC_133617.1, read on the forward strand.
TGTAATTAGATTCCAATTATTTGTCTGTTTCTGATATTGTAAACTGGCACTTAGCACATCAGTTAAATTGACACACTGCGCTGCATGGTTTACCCGGTAATTAAAACATGTTCTGTTAATTAGATGATGACCACTTTATTTCAGGGCTCTTGTGTTTGGGTTTTGTAGTGTGCTCTGTTTGTATCATGAGCCACCAGACGCTCCTCTAATGAGCCCTTGTTTTGTTTCAATTACCACCTGCTGTTCTAAAGCAAAGCTTGTTTTAACTAAACAAAATTAATGCTTGTCTCTTCCTTTGTAAGAACTTCCACGTTAAACAAATTAATACGCTTATTATTGGAGTGCTAAGCTACGGTTTTAAAGACTGCTAAGGCAATTAAAAGAAAGTTATAAAGGGTTCTAGAGCACTCGGCATAAATATTGTTGATCGGGGGATAGCATGGTGAACAATGACAAATTTGCTCTGGTTGAGAGTTGGTATGCAAATTTATAATTAAAAACAATTACCTGGGAACTAATGGTACAGGATGGTATTAAACTTTATCCAATTCTTCTCTTTCAAATCCCTATTGAACAGTTTATTGAATTCCTCTCTTCCAAAACCACCCTATACCATTAGTTCCGTGAGCAATCAGTTAAATAATGCTTGAGTGAAATAGAATTGTTCCGGAGTGTTTCAAACGCACTCTGGTTTATCCATTTTACTCCTAAGTGAAGGATGGTCGGCTCAGATTTCCATCCTGGAGCATCGAATTCTGAACTTTTTAGTAACTAACAACATTTAGTTAGATAGTAACTGACTAACATTTAGTAACTAACAACGCTCTAGACTCCAACTTGGCAAAATGGTCCTTTTCATTGTGGGGCAATTGATGAGAGCTGTCCATCAAACTAATTCTTTGCAGAGGAATCTCTACCCTAGATTCTAATTGAGGATTCCCAGGCATTTTTCCACATGGCCTAAAGTAATCCTGTTTCTTACTCCCACTTCAATAACCTCTTAAAACAAATTCTAATACCGCCAGACACATTTTTTTCTCTGTGTGTTTAAGAACTGTAATTGGAGGTGGGGAGAAAGATTTTCCTTACCTAGCATTCCTCCTTCATCAAATTTGGTCTGCGGGGGTGGAAACCTCATTAGCAATGTTAACAAAGAAAAGATACTCTCTGACATATACTTGAGAATCTTTCCTCTAAATAGCTCCAGATGTCTTGTAAGGGGCAGGAAAAGATTGTTTCTAGAGCCATGGCTTTTCTCTTTCTTGGGTCTTATGATGGTGAAACAAATGGCACCTATTCAAATGTGATCTTATAAATTCTACTTTGTCTTAAAAGTTGATCTATTTTATCTTAAAAGTTCTATTTTATCAACAATTTGAGTTGTATTTAGTATTAGAGTGGCTATCATGGGGTATTTCAGAAAAATACATATCAAAATTTGTTTGGTTCATAGTATGGGCCTTCTACTTTAGAGGGCCCCCCCACTCCAAGGACCAATCAGGAACTCGGATGCAGGGCTGTTCATTTCTGCATAAGAATAATTCTTAAGGAATTAGAAATCTGGCATCATTTCCTGGATAAAGTCAACAATCTAACTGTCATGATCTATAATGCAGATCTTTCTAAGTTTGTGGGTCATTAGCTTCCTCAACTGCTGTCCCATCAATACAGCTGACACTCTCATGTTCTCAAAGTGAATGCAGCAAATCCTCTTGGAACTTTAATTGAAAAAACTTACCGCCACTGTGCAGTAACTGATTTGTATACCTTAGGGGTACATTTTCAAAGCAATGGGCGGCAAGTGAGCTGCAAGACTTCTATTGTTATTAATGGCAGTCGCACAGCTAAATCACCAAGCACCGCTTGGCAAACTTACTCCTTAATGCTGCAGTTGCCTTAAATTAATATTTTACAAAGACCTAAAGTAATTAGACTGTGTCTTACTAAATGCCCCATTTACTCATTAGATATTTCAAAATGCATCCTTGGCGGCAGGTCCATTGGGGCACATTAACAGTACTTCAAAATGCACGAATAAATTCAGTGGGACCTCTTTTAATGACAGTATAGGGGGGCAGAACTTACACCACTACTGCAGGTTAACCATATTACATGGAGCCACTCTTGTCTGCAATTGTGCCTTGAGGGACACGATTTAATCCATGGTTTATCAAAAGAAATCTCTTTCAAAAGGAGTTGTGTTTTATGGGCTCTAGGTAAGCCTTAAAAATTATAAGTCTACTACTTCTAGCATGGCAGCTATTTCATATTATTGTCTTCTTAAGGAAAATATTTTCTGGCTTCAGTTTATAACATTCAACTTGACTGCCCTCTGTTACTTTAAGAAGTGATCTCTTAATGGCTCAATCCAATGACTTTTTTGTTTCAGTCCTTGTGCTTTTTTGACCTCTTCTCAATTTTTGACACTATTCACCACTCTGTCATTTCTGATTCTCTCCCCTTCCTGGGTTTTTGTGACTTGGTAATTTTTCTTATTCTTCTCTTCCCTGTCTCATCATTTCTTTCAAATTCTTCCAAATTTTCTTTGATAAATTAATGCTTACATCCTCCAAATATCTGTCCTGGCCTGCTTCACTCCCTCCACCTCTGTTCTCTCTGTGTGTCTCTTTCTCTCTACCTCTGTCTCTCTGTCTCGGTCTCTCTCTCTTTTTCATCCACACATACACCCACCCACACATACATTTATTAAGCATCTACTTTGTTTCAGTTACTACATTAAGTGCTAGAGATAGAGTCCCTGCCTTCAGAAGAGACAAGCAAATATATATATATATATATATATATATATATATATATATATATATATATATATATATATATATATATATATATATATATAAGCAAGCTATGTACAGTATAGTTAATAACAGAAGTCACTAGCTAGAGGATTTACATGTACTAATAATTTTTTACTTATCTCTGTGCATATTTCATTTTTTCTCCTCAATAGAAAGTGAGGTTCTTAAAGGCAGGGACTAGCTTTTTTTCTTTCTACTTCAACTACTTGAAGCAGTGTTTTACAGTAGATACATAGGGGGGAAAATTGTTCCAAGTACTCCATCTATCATATATTGGATTGTGACCCATCCCTGGACAAATAACTTAATTTTTCAGCTATCTAGTCCAGAATACTGACGCAAACAAGTGATAGGCCACAAGCTGGGGGCAATGTTCCCAAGTGGGACCTGAATCAAATTAAAATGTAATTCAAATAAAATACTTAGCTATTTTGTTTTTTAAATAATACTTTATTTTAATAAAATTTAATATATTTTAATAAAATAATTAGAACATAGATAACATTGCATTTTAAAACTAAGTAAAAATGTGGCTTACAGGGATCCTTATATACAGTTTAGTAGCCCCAGTTTCTGAGTTTAATAACACTAGTGTATTCAGTAAGCTGCAGAAATGGTACTGATGAACATTGTAATAGGAAATTGCTTCTCCCAACAATTCTTGTTAAACCAATGAAATCATAGTTCTAGTCCCTATCTCTATTTTCTAGTGCCTAGAACAGGGTTAGATAATTCTTGTCGAACTGAATGGAGAAGAGCAAATTATGAAGACTAAAATCAAGGCCAAAAAGGTTCTAAAGTAGAAAAAAGAAGAAAGAAATTTAAGAAAATGGGTTTCTACTGGAAAACCATCTATATGATGAATTTCAGTTTGGGGATCTTTGCTAAATGTCAACCAAAAGTAGTCTCTGAGGTTACCTCTGCAGAAAACATCTTAGAGCTTATTACAAGTTGAAATTTCTCTAGAGAACAAATAGAACAAATTATAGGGTATTTGAGTAAAGAACTTGATATTATTCAAACCTTTCATTTGGTGCACTTTCAGAATTTTCTCTGACCTTCAATGCTTCTAATAAATATTGTAGCAGTCTAAACAATATGAAGCAAAGGTACAAACAATCTTGTACCTGAAAGAAATGTTCATTTTTCACACTGAAAGCATAAAGGGCATAAAGAAAAATATAAACCCCAGAGTTGGAACTTCAGAAGTCATCTAATCCAGTTTCTACCTATAACCTTGTTTCTATCCAAGACTTCGATGATGTTGTAGAGAGATAGCTCTGTCCTGCATCTTACTATACTGAAGGAGCCGTGATTCCTGATTGGCTGAGAGAATGATGATTGGTATGATGTGTTTCTGCCGCAGGGACTCGTTTTAACTTATTTGAGCTGACATTTTTGTTTCTGTATAACATTTCAGCTCTCTCTCACTCAAATGCAATTTACTTGCATGTCATGGCATTATCTCCCTGATGTCATGGTCCTCTTCAAAAACAAAGGACAAACAACAACAGTTGTGTCCTGATTCTTCACAAATCCAATTAGGATTTTCTTGGCAAAGATACTGGAGTTCTTTGCCATTTTCTTCTCCAGTTCATTTTACAGATGAAAAGTCAAAACTATTTTTACAAGTGATTGAGGCTTGATTTGAACTCTTTCCTGACTCCAGACCCAGTGCTTTGTTCTTGTGTTTCTCAAATTTTTGTTCTCTGCATCTTTATACTTTTTAAAATTATTGATTTTTTTTACCCAAAGATTTTTTTTTAATTGAGGTGATATTTTTAGCAACTTATAATATTAGAAATAAAAACAAATTCTGAATTTGTAGTATTTCAGAGATTCTTCCAGGGATTCTCCAGAACACAATTTATGAACCAGTGCTTAATACACTATATCATTTAGTTGCCTTTTTAAGTCCACAGTAAAATTCACATTTAATAACAGCTGTGCTAGACAGTGAGGGAGACAAGGAAAAAAAACAAAACAAAACATGGTTCCTGTCTCCATGGAGCTTATACTTTGGTAGTGGGAAGTGAGACATATGGATATGAGTATAATAGAAAGTTACAAATAAGATGTAAGAAGTTAAAATAAAGTGTTTATGTTAGAGTATAGATAAGGTCATTAGTAAGATCAGAATGTGAAGTGGAAAAAGAACCATTTGAGTTGGGAATTAAAGGGAAACAAGGAACCTAATAGTTTAAAGAAAAGGCTAATTATGCATAGGAAACAGTATGGCAAAGGTAACCAGGTGGGAAAGGGGTAAGTTTGAGAGACAGTCCTGTTAGATTGGAACACAGAGTATGTAGTGATGAGTAAGATGAGATAAAGCTAGAAGAAAAGGGTAATACTAAATTGTGAAGATCATTGAATACTAGTAAAAGTTTTAACTATATCATCAATGCAAAAAAGAACCACTAAAAGTTTTGAGCAGAAGACAAGCATTTATTGATCCATACAAAAGAAAGGTTATTCTGGCAGCTTTAATAAATATGGATTGGAACAAGAAAAAAAAAATGGAGGAACAAGACTAGGAGATTATTACAATAAAACATGTCATAAGTACTATATTAGGGTGGTGACAAAGGTAACACAGAATGAGATAGTTATGAGTGCTGCTGCCATGTATACTGAGAGATATTATGTCATAGAAGGGTAATGACAGTCTTGAACATGAATGATTGGGTGAGTTGTCATGATGCTAATAGAAATAATGGAGTTAAAGGCAAGTTAGAGAAAAGACAGTGGAGTTAAAAACAGGGACTTTGCTGAGTTCTTCTAAATTTCCTTCAAAACAACTTTAAAACGATGCCTCAAAATAAATTCTAAAATGACAGAACCAACTAAAAAATGTAAAAGAATTTTCTAGTCCAATGCAATTTAAAGGGTTGGCATAATCTCACCGGAATGAGGAGAGAAATTAAGTGCAGACTGTGCTCTGGCAGGTCAGCAAGTCTTAGGGACAACTGAATTGATAGCTTCTAAAGGGAAAGACATTAAGGGAAATAGTTGAGAGAGAGAACATGGAGGACTCTTTGATAGCACCAAAACTCTGTTGCCTTGTTCATATGGGATTGAAGATAGCAGTACTAAGGTGAAGAGAAGCTGTAACAGGAGTGGGGACCATGCTCCAAGTTCCAGGGTAGAAAAGAGGACTTATGGTCATTCACAAATTATAAGGCAGAAGAACACTGAATGCGCCTCTCCTTAGATCAAAACTGCAAAGTTACAGACAATAAAAATTAACTTTGAAAACAGTTGTACAAGATATATGAAGCTTGGGACAGTGCTCTCTCATCCCTGGGAGTAGAGCCCAACTTTAATGTTAAGTTAAAAGTAAAAAAAAAAAAAAAAAAAAAAAAAAAAAGTTTGGAAAATGAGCAAACAACAACAACATCATCTGACCATAGACCCTATTATGGTGACAGGCAAATCAAAATACAAATTCAAAAGAAGACAACAAAATCACATCAGAAACGTGCAAAGCCTCAGAAAAACATACAAATTTGCTTGGGCCCTGGAAGAACTCAAAAAGGACTTAAAAATAATAGCATTTTATTTTCAAAATATATACAAAGAAAGCTTTCAGCATTCACCCTTTCAAAAACCTTGTGTTCCAATTTTTGTCTCTCCTTCCCCCCATCCCATCTCCCAGACACTAAATATAACATATGTTAAATGTGTGCAATTCTGTACATATTTCGACAATTATCATGTCACACAAGAAAAATCAGATCAAAGGGGGAAAAATGAAAAAGAAAAAAAGAAAAAATCAAACAAGAACAAAAAAAGTGAAAATATTATGCTGTGACCCACATTCAGTCCTTACAGTCCTCTCTCTGTGGGTGCAGATGGCTCTCTCCATCACAGTTCCATTGGAATTGGCCTGAATCATCTCACTATTAAAAAGAGCCACGTCCATCAGAATTGATCACATAATTTCATTGTTGCTGTATACAATGTTCTCTTGGTTCTACTCATTTCACTTAGCATTAGTTTATGTTAAGTCACTTCAGGCCTTTCTGAAATCATCCTGCTGATCATGTCTTATAGAACAATAATATTTCATTATATTCATTACCATAACTTATTCAGGCATTCTGTAACTAATGGACATCCATTCAGTTTCCAGTTTCTTGCCACTCCAAATAAAGGCTGCTATAAATATTTTTGCCAATGTGGGTTCTTTTACCTTATTTATGATTTCCTTGGGAATATGATTTCCAGGAGAGAGACTGCTGAATCAAAGGGAATGCCCAATTTGATAGCTCTTTGGATATAATTCCATATTGTTCTCCAAAATGGTTGGATCAGTTCACAACTCCACCAACAATGTATCAGTGCCCCAGTTTTCCCATATTCCCTCCAATATTTATCATTATCTTTTCCTGTTATTTTAGCCAGTCTGAGAGGTGTGTAGTGGTATCTCGAATTTATCAATTTGCATTTCTCTGATTAATAGTGGCTTAGAGCATTTTTTCATATGACTAGAAATGTTTTTAATTTCTTCATCTGAAAATTGTCTGTTCATATCCTTTGAACATTTATCAATTGGAGAATGGCCTTTATTCTTATAAATCAATTTTTTATTTTAGAAATAAGGCTTTTATCATAATTCTTGGATGTTAATTTTCTCCCACAGTTTTCTGCTTCCCTTGAACTCTTGTCTGCATTGATTTTGTTTGTACAAAATCTTTTTAATTTAATATAATAAAAATTTCCTATTTTGCATTTCATGATGTACTCTAGTTCTTCTTTGGCCACTAATTCCTCAGAAAGGATTTTAAAATCCAAAGAAAAGAAATACAGGAAAAATTGGGAAGAGAAATGAGAATGATGCAAGAAAATAGTGGGAAAAAATGATTATTATCCTTTAATAAACGATGCACAAAATATTCAAGAAAATAACATCTTAAAAACCAGAATAGGCTAAAATGTAAGAAAGGTGCAAAAATCCAAATGAAGAGAACTTCTTCAAAAGCAGAAATGTCCAAATAAAAACATATATACAAAATTCACAGAAGAGAAAAACTCATTAAAACACAGAATGAACCATGTGGAAAAAAGGATGCAATTTTTTTGAAGGAAATAATTTCTCTAAAATTAGAATTTGGCAAGTGATAGTTAATGACACCATGAGACAATAAAAAAAAGTATAGAATGAAAAATTTTGAAATATCTCATTGGAAAAATAACTGATCTGAAAAATAGAATGAGAGAAAATTTAGGGATTATTTAAGTCTACCTGAAAGCCATGATAACAAAAAGACTGTAGATATCATCTTTCAAGAAATTATCAAGGAAAATTTTTCTGAAATCCTAAAGCCAAAGAGTAAAATAGAAATTGAAGAAATCCACCAATCACCTTCTGAAAGCTCAAAATGAAAGCTCTCTGGAATTATAGTCAAATTCTAGAGCTCTCAAGAAGAAAATATTGCAAAGACCCAGAAAGAAACAATTCAGATGTTGTAGTCACAATGAAGATAACATGGTAGCTTAATGTTAATGGATCAGAAGGATTGGGATAGGATATTCTGAAAGTTAAAAAAGTTAAGATTACAACCAGCAAAACTTAGAAAAAGATTTTAAAAAATATTTTGGAGGAAAAATGGATATTTAATGAAAGAGAGGAATTTCTAGCATTCCTTATGAAAAGACCAAACCTAAATGAAAAATTTAACTTTTAAATACAAGATTCAGGAGGAGCATAAAAAGGAATGAGAAATCATAATGCATTCAATAGGATTAAACTCTTTACATTCCTACATGGGAAGATCATACTTGTCCTGTTATTTCTTCTTCTTTTTTTTTAATAATAGTTTTTATTTACCAGATATATGCATGGGTAATTTTACAACATTGACAATTGCCAAACCTTTTGTTCTAATTTTTCCCCTCCTTCCCCCACTCCCAGATGGCAGGTTGACCAATACATGTTAAATATGTTTATAATATATGTATACATGTCCAAACAGTTGTTTTGCTGTACAAAAAGAATCAGACTTTGAAATACTGTACAATTAGCCTGTGAAGGAAATCCCAAATGCATGTCCCGTAATTTCTAAGAACTTTATCATTACTAATGCAGTTAGAAAGAGAATATATAGACAAAAGATATGGGTATAAATTGATTATGATGGGATTATATAAAAATAAAATTAAAGAGTGAGAGAGAGATTGTACTGGAAGAATGGAGAAGGAGAGGTAGAATTGGGTAAACTATCTCACATGATTGAAGTGTGAAAGAGATACAGTGACAGAAAGAGAAAGAGAGAGAGACACACACAGAGATAGAAAGAGACAGACAGAGACAGAGTCAGAAAGAGAAAGACACAGAGACAAAGACAGTGAAAGAGAGAGAGAGAGAGAGGTCAAAATAGTTACAATTTCGATATAAATGATGATAGCATAAACAAAATAAAATAGGGGAGCATAGAATAGCTTATTGATCAGATTTATGAATAAGAGAAGAATTTATGATCAAATATGAGGTAAATATCATTTTAAAATGAAAAATGGATAATTCTGACTACATTAAATGAAAAAGGTTTTGCACAATCAAAATTAATGTAGCCAAGATTAAAAGAAAAGAAGGAAACTAGGAGAAAGAAATTCTCCAATGAAGGCCTTTTAAAGAAAAAAAAAAATCTGATAAAGGCCTTCTAAAACAATTCCAGATACTGTCTATCAAAAGGGCTAATAGAAAAGAAAAATGAAAAGTTTTGGAGGAGATATGGAATAAAACAACAACAGCAACTACAACAATAACAACAGCAACAACTAGTGCATTACAACAATTAATGCATAATAGCAAATTGATTCAACTATTCTGAGGAACAATTTGAAACTATCTAAAGGGGAATAAATTTATGCATATCCTTTGATCCAATAATACAACCACTGGTTCTGTATCTCAAAAAGATTTTTTAAAGGACCTATATGTACAAAACTATGTATTAGGTATTCCCTCAATTGCCAAAAATTATCTATCAATTAAAGAACTGTTGAATAAGTGGTGTTATGTGATTGTGGGAGACTACTGTAACATAATAAATGATAACCAAAATGCTTTTAGAAAAACTTGGAAAGATTTATATAAGCCAATGAAAAGTGAAATATAGTATGTACAAAATAACAGCAATATTAAAAGATGATTAGCTATGATTTAGTTATGCTCAGGAATACAGTAATCTGAGACAACACTGAAGGACTTAGGTTGAAAAATGCTATCCAAACCCAGAGAAAGAACTAATGATATTTGAACACAGACAGAAGCATACTTTTTTGTTTTAACTTTTCTTGAGTTTTTTTTTTGGGGGGGTGGGGGGAGCTGTTTTCTTTCACAATATGAGTATTATAGAAATGTTTTTCAGGGCTACACATGTAGAACCTACATTAAATTGTTTATCTTTTCATTGGGGAGGGAAGTAGGGAGAGAGGAAAGGAGAGAACCTAGAATTCAAAGTTTTAAAAATAAAAGAATAAAGAAAAGAAATAAATAATTGAATAAAAGAAAAAAAAGATGCGCTATTTACAAAGGACCACAAAGCAGAGAGCAATTTAAAAAAAAGAAGAAAAATAGAGCTAGTTTTTCCTCTATTGCTTTAGGAAAGGAAGAAAAATTGGAGAATGATTTGAGAAAAATATGAAGAAATTTGAGGAAGTAGAGGAAGGCAGTTGATTGATCTTTCATTAGAACTCTCATGACAATGAATTAGGAGGCTATCATTGAATATAAGTATAGTTTGTGGTGGTGTTCCTGTGGTTTTCGTGAGAGGGAAAAGATTTAGAACAAGTGATTTCAGTATTAAGATTAGGAGTCATAGTATAACTGTCAAGTTATACTATAACTTATTGAGGTTATTCACCGTAAGTTGGTAGTGGGTAGAACCAGATCAATTTTGTGACTTTCTCTAGTAATTATAATACTCTGGGGAAAGGAATAAAGACATTGGCTGGTAGAGTTTATTGAAGATTGGAAATCAGAAGATTGCTCATGGAAAAATGTTAGGAACACAAGAAATTATAGAGTCTGACTACTTTATCAGAATTATGTATAGATGGACTTTTATCTTGAAAGGTGTTCCAGATACCATGCTTGTACAGTTAATTTTTGAAGCCAAATAAAGAATTTAAAATTGAAGACTACTGCTACATTATTTGATTAAATTCAGTTGACCAAGTCATATTTTTCAAACTCATTCTGGTCAGGGAATGACCTTGGGTTTTTAAAGAATGAATCAGTGGAAAATAAGCTCTGGAAAGCTCTGCCATGCTGGAAAGGCTTTGAATATGTGTATTGTATTTCCTTTTAAAAGACCAATTTATCCAAAAGACTCATTAATAGTAGCCTTTCCACACAGTAATGCCTTATTTGGTAAGATAGACCATGAAAGGTTTACAGGTATGAGCAGGCTACAACATATTGCTAATTAATTCTCCAGGAGATATAGTAGAAAAGATATTAACACAGTGATCTAAGACCAGAAAAAAAAAAACCCCAAAAAAACCCCAAAAAAAAAAACAAAAAAAACAACTGTCTAGCCAGGTCATTTTGTCAGAGAAAGCAATGATTAGTGTGTGTTCCAATACAGTGTTAAAAGATCCATCAATTAATGATCAGTTGTTAAGTATTTACAGGGTGGTAAGCACTGTGCTAATTAAAGTTTTCAAAAGTAAAAATAAAATATTGTTTGCACATAAAAGACTTATATACCCTAAGGGAAGACATATATAGGATGTACTATATATGCCCCCAGCCAAGTATGGAAGATCTTCTGTTAAAGATCTCTGGAAATCATGGCCTAAACTTATTGAAGGTTCTGATCTGTAATGTTGGAGTGATAACTTACATTAAATAGATTTTAGGTCTAATAAAATATTAAGGATTTAATTTATCCTTTCAGTTTGTCATAGACTTTTAAGATCCATATTCTGCTATTCATTCATTCACTGTCTTTCCCAGCTTCATGTCATCTGAAGATCTAAGGTATAGATGAAAATTTAGATAGAACAGAACAAAAGGCTTATTCCTGTGGAATACATTTTGCATTAAACTACTAGTTAAAAAAAATGGTTCCAGGAAATATTTCACAACTTAATGAAACAAACAAAACAAAACAAAACAAAAACAGGCAAAATATGTAATAGCCATGTCACAACAAAAATGAAAGCAACAATAGGTTTTGTCTATTACTTCCACTTCACAATTGTTCATCAACATGGCTGCCTGTAAGCTAAGCTGCATTATATGTACCATCTTTAACAAATATTTATTGAATTGAATTGAAATATAGGCTAATGTCAAGGTCAAATGGAAACCAGATAAGTTGTTTATACAGTCCTGCATACTATAATCCTAAGGAACTCATTGACTTTTCAAGAAGTAATGACATATATGATTAGCAAGAAGAATGATTTCAAAAACATATCTTTAATATGTCTTAGAAAATTTCTTTGTGTTACTTCATTTATATTACATTAATTTCCTATGTGGACTATGCTTTCATCTAAGGTCTACCTCCCTTCTATAGTTTCCCTCAACCACTACCTCCAATTTTCAAGAAGCAAAGTTCAAAGCAATAGACCTACATCTCCCTTGATTTCCTCATTGATGACAGCAAAATGATCTGATCATTATGCTGTGTTGGAAAACTCCCATTCATACAAACAACTGCAAGACTATTTTGCAGATTCTGGGATATGTTTGGAAAAGGAATGAACATAGATTTACCAGGATAAATTGTCCAAAGGAAAATACGTTAGTTAGTTGTCCCTATTCTTTTTTCCATGCCCCTTTTAGAAATTGAGAAACACTTGTAAAACTACCTTCTTTTTGACCCTCTAGCTACTGATCTGAGACTAGATTTATGATGCTACAGTTGGTAGATCATTTTATATACCTACAAGTGATTTTCATTTAAAATTTTAATACAAATTGTACTTTATACATTCAATATATACATTATTGATACGATATACAATTCAAAAGGAATCATAAGTAATTAGAATCAGGCATTTGGGAAATAGAAATAGAAATGAACAAGCATTTGTTAACTTCTTACTATGAGCTATGCATTGTAAGTGCTTTACATTTTCTCATTTACACTAAAAATCATTTAAAATGGTTTGAATTTTATATGACAATAAATAAATAGTTTGAAAAATTAAGGGAATTAGCCAGTTATTTCATCCTTATGATTTCAATGTGTTCTTCATGACACCATCAAAAAGATTGGCAAATAGTAGATGCTTAATAAATGCTTGAGGTAATGAATTGAATTAGGTAGTAAACTTAATGTTGTATAGGAGCAGCTATGCTGTTTTATTTTAATGCCTTATTTTTTTAAGTGATAGTGATGTGGAAGGGCTTAAGAAGACATTATTTATTACAGAAATCCTGAGTATTTTTGTTTTGAAACATTCTTTTGGAGCTTTATATGTTAGTGAAGATGGCAGAAAGAAAGGAAAGTGATCTCCACAAACATAGAAAGCATGAACACAAGTTTGGGAAATTTATAAGACTGGTTATTAGGACAACATTGCATTTAAAAAAAAAAAAGCCTAATTGGTAGATCTTGGTTTTATAAACAGATAGTAACACACACTCCAACCCACTTGGCAGAGAGACATGGACTATAGGAGAAAATGTTCCACACATCGTTGGATTTACTCAGTGTATCTGATATTTTTCTTTATTAGGAAAGAGGATTTATTTCCAGGAGAGTGGGAATGACATTCATGAATGATTGTGTATAAAAATAAAAGATATCTATAAAACTATAAAAATAAGACTAATTATAAAGCTGTGCTTACCTCCAATCCCCTCCCCTAAAACCATTAACCCCACTTCCACCCCCACAAACTACCCCCTCCCAACTATATGACCTTAAGCATGAGTCTTTCAAAGGGAAACTCTCTGGGATCTTTCTTCCATATTAATAATTCATTGTGTGTCAAAGATAAAGTCACTGTAGACTTTAAGGAAGAAACAATTCCTAGTTGATGGGATTACAATCTAAGTCGTTAGAGGAACACCAAATATCTTTAAAACCAGTTGAAAAGACTTTTGAATCCTAGCAAAATGAGGCCTCATACAGTAATTACTATATCTGCTTAAGCAGATACAGTGAATATTAGGTTTGGAGTGATGAACTTTAAAAAAAAAGGGTTTAATATGCAAATGGAAACAACCTTATCTGGAAACTAGAGAATTGTTATAATCTAATAATTTGGTCCAGATGCACATAGGCTCACTTCACATTCTTGGACTCAAATGGTTTCTTCCCTTTACCCCTCATGTTTTTATCAATTTGATGTCCTAAGCAAGGGCACCTACATCTTACAACAATGCTTAGGAACTTCTTTTCTTCCACTGAGGGCTATTCTTATAGTATAAGAAGCTTGTTCAAATGACTCGATTTTAGCTTGAGGTATATATAAACCACAACAAAAGGAAGTACCCTAACTTTCTCCAGGAAGGACTTCAGTTAGTTGATATAGCCATGAGACGAATGCTCTTAGGAGAAAAACAAATGAAATCACTCATTTGTCTTATGACATTGAGCTTTCTATAACAAGAAGCAAGATCTACTATTAGTAATCAACGATCCCAGCAGAATACAAACTATGCTTTTCCTTTTCTTTGTCATTGTCTTATTAAATTGCATTGTGTGTGTTTGTGTATTAGCACTGAAAAGAGGCAATAACATGACTCCTAGGACTATATATATATATATATTTTTTTTTTTTTTTGTATTTTTTTTTAAATTTTTTTTTATTATATATATATATATTTTATAATATTATCCCTTGTATTCATTTTTCCAGATTACCCCCCCTCCCTTATTCCCTCCCCCCGACGACAGGCAATACCATACATTTTACATGTGTTACAGGACTATATATATTTTTACTAGTTTTAGGTAGTAGGCTAATTCCATTATGGCAGCCAGCCAAGGACCAATCAATCAATGAGTATTTATTAAGCACCCACAATATACTAAGCACTATACTAGGTGCTAGAAATATAAAGTAAAAAAGGATGTTTTCTGCTCACAAAAAGCTTCTATTTGAAGAAAACAAATCCATGTATAAGTACTTACATCTTGTAGTTGTAGGAGACTAGTGATTTGTGCCCATCCCTTTCCTTTTTTTGACTTTATGATCTGCCCAGAATCAACTTGGGGATTCTTAACTCTTATATAAAGACAAGATTTCTCTTATTCTTATGGTTAATGATTTAAATCTCTAACCCAGCTACTCTCAAGCAAAGTTGTCACATAGAGATTTGCAAATCATAGAAATATAGTACATTTGAAGCCTCTCTTAGAGAAGGCACCCAATATCCAATATGATAGAAATAGAACAGGTTATTCTACAAAAAAGAGAATGTTTAGCAATGTAGAATCAAAAAATGATTAGAACAGAAATTATTTTAACTAGTACAATCAATACCAGTAGTCAAGCTTCATTGGAACATTTGTCAATGGTTTCTTTTCAAATTTGTAAAATCCCACCTTTTGTAACAAGCTTTTCCCAGTCCTGCTTAATGATAGTTCTTTCCCTTGAGAGTATGTTCAGTTGGTCTCATCTATAACAAATAATTAAATTCAAACAAGATATAGAAATGTTTTCCCCATTATATTGTGAATTCCTTGGGAGCAAGCCCTATTTTTGCAGTGCCTGACACACATTAACCATTTATTAAATATTTGTTGATTAAATGAGTTTGAGATCCTTGAAAACAGGCTGGTTTAGTCTTTCCTTTGTTTCCTTAGCAAAGAGTCTAACTCATAGTAGGTGCTTAATAAATGTTTTTAAGTAGAAGCAACTTGCAAGTCTTGTTGAATAGCCATTTTCCATTTCACCTGCACTAAACATACTTTAATTAATACCAAATGGGCTCTGTTTTTCTGGTAACCTCCCTTTTACTACCCCTGACTGAGTGACTCCCTTTCAGTCTTTCTGATTTTCCTTCTCTTGCCACAAATTATTTTAGTAGTTGATCCCTCAGGTGCCCAAGAAGATGTCTGATGCTTTGGGACTTTTATAAGGCCTTATACCACAGGAAAGTTAACAAAAATAGGTGGCAACCTCAGGGATTGCCCAGCCTGGAAGACTATGATATCATGGTTTATCTCATAGGACATTTCCCACTTAACTGACTTTCAGAATAGGTCAGAAAATCAGTCTTACACTTTGAAAGGAAGGAGAAACATCATGGGAAGGGATTGCCCTTCTCTTGTATCTGTGGCTCTCTTCTGGGTACATCTATGCATATTTTAAAATGTGAGGGAATACCATTGTTGCCATTACTGAAATGGCAACTGATCTTGGTCCAAGAGTCACTCCATTAAAAAAAAGGAGATAATAAATGAAAGACAATGTGATTATGTTATATGAATTAATCTCAAAATCAGGAAATAGCATCTCTATCTCTAACATATATTGGTTATCATGGTTAGGCAAATCATAACCTCTCCATACCTCTGGAAAAAATTTTAAGGTTCTAGAGTTCTAGTTGTAGAGAATAGGCTCATTTGTACTGGCAAAGGCTATTCCTCAATTGGAGCATGTTCTATTAATTAATTCACACATTGGGTCAAAACAAAACTAAACTAAAATACAAGATAATATACAAGGTGCTAGTAACTGAGGAGAGTGTAAAGAAGATTGCATTTGAGGTAAACTTTTGGAAAAAAAAAAACGAGAGATTTGAAGAGGTAGAGGAGGAGTTCCAGGTATGAAAGCTGATACAAATGGAAAGGAGAGACCTGATGTCATGTGTGAGTAAGAACATTAAGACCATTTTGGCTGGCCCACAGAGTGCATGAAGGGGACACCAATTAGTACCACTGTTAGCTCTCTTTTTCATGGCAAATGGTGAATAGCATGGTTAAAGTTTGATAGGCATCTATTTTGATAAATGCTCTTCCTAACAAGATGTGTTGTGACGTCAACAAGGGGACGATTTGCCACGCAGAGAATTAACCAAAAAAAGAATCTGCCGGCAGCAGTTTCTATAGTAATAGATTTTGATGGATATTTTTCAAAAAAATGTTCTGCTGATGTTTGACATCGTAATGAATCATGCCAGACCGCATCAATCATGTCATGTCACTTTTTAAAAGATGGCTGTTAAAGAGATTTTTATAGGACTGCTTCTGGGGCGGGAATGGAGTGCCACTCTATGGAAGGACTGACAATAATTGCTGACCAAACACCAAATAAGGCAGTAACTTTTGAATTATTTTTGCTAATTTAGACTTTAAGTGTGATTCCCTAGAAATAAATTTAAATAGATTTACAGGGAGCTAGAAGGAACTTTGGGGGGGGGGGAATGTCTGATGTCTCACTCATCTGCCATTTTACATTAAAGGACCCTGGAGCTCTGAGAAGGGAAATGACTTGCCTTAACTCACACAAGGGACCCAGTGAATAGAGTGCCAAGTCTGAAGTCAGGAAGACTCATCATCTTGAACTCAAATCTAGTCTCAGACTTGTCCTAGCTGCGTGATCCTGAAGAAGTCATTTAACCCTCTTTGCCTCAATTGTCTCATCTGTAAAATGAGATGGAGAAGAAAGTGGCAAAACACTGAAATTTTTTTTGCTGAGAAAACTCCAAATGGGGTCATGAAGACTGGGACGTGATGGAGACAATTTAACAGCAATGAAAGTCAAACATTGATTAAAACTCCAACAACTTGTATATTTATTAACAGTCTGCTAACTCTGAATCCAAATGTGTGTGAAAGAAATGAAATGGATCATGAATTCCATCCTGGTCTACAGTAAAAGTCTCAAATTCACATGATACCAACTGAAATCTTCAATTTTAACAAGATTATTCTGAAGAAAAGGATCCAAAGGGACAGACTCTGTTCTAACGGAAGAGTGAACTAGAACATGACTTGAAAAAAACTAGAGTTCCTGGCACAAAGAAGAGAAAAGAAACAAACTAATAAATTGAACAGATCTCTAAGGAAGGAGATCTTTGAAAAATTCTAATTTAGAAATACGTTTTAGAATAATCAGCATTTACCATCAGCTATTTCTTCCATTGCAGTTTAAGATTATTTTCCTTGTTTTTTGTTTTTTTTTTTCCTCTCTAGGAGAAAAATAAAATAGAACCTCTACAACAAAATACTTTTTAGATTTAAACATGGCTTCTCAGTGGCTCCTGAATTCAACCCAATTTAAAGCTATCTGGTATGATCCAATCATCTCAATCAAATTTAGTTCAAACCAAACTATCAACTTTATGAATTTACCATGTACAAAAAACTATTGTGTTAGATGCTGGAGTCAGAAGACCCCCCCCCCAAACAAAACAAAACAAAACCAAAACCAAAAAAACAAAAAATAAAAACTGCCCTCAGAAACTTACATTTGACTTCAGAGAAATAGAATATATTACAATATGACAATCAATCTGTAAATAAGTATTAAGGATTGTGCCAGCCCCTGTCCTAACATGTAGACAAAGAAAAAGCAAAAATGATCCCTACCCTCATAGGGAATACATTCAAACCAAGGGGAAAGTAAACAGAAATTAGAATAGAATCAATGAATTATTTCATTTAGTTTGGTATTCAAAATGGCTATTTAGGACATGACCCTCAGTGGCAGTTTATTAGTTGACAGTTATAGGATGGAAACAACTTAATTGTACACATAACAGTTAGATATGGAGTGTAAGAAATAAGAAACTGGGGAGAGACTCCAAAGCATCACAGATTCAGAACTAGAGAGGAATTAGAGAATGTGATTCTTAGTCCCTCACTTTCCAGTTGAAGAAACTGAAATCAGAGAGTTTCAGTTACTTGCCTGGGGCCACAGTTAGTAGATTTCTAAAATTGGATTTGAATTCAAGTCTTCTTGACTCCAATTCCAAAGATTTATCCACTGTGACAGCACATGAGCTACTCTTTGAAAATTGGCAAGGATTCCTACAAGATGGAGGTCAGGAGAGAAGGCAGCCTCATTTTTCTTGTGTGTAGGTTGACCTCAACTTCTTTCTAGAAATTCTTCTTAATTATGTTTCGTGGTGTTTGTCATTAAAAAAAAAAAAAAAAAAAAAAAAAAAAAAACCTTCCCAAACAGAACCCCTTGAAATTATCTGTACATCAATTAATTTGTGGGCCATCCAGTGAGAAAAATCTCCAATTAAATAGATAGCTTCTAAGGAATAGTTGAGGTTGGGAGAGGAATGCATCAGTAGTGAGGAACAAATTCATATCACACTAGATGGCTACTTTGAACTTTCATTTATTTTTTTTGCCTCTTTAAAATCTCTGTCTTCTGGTTAATTAGGCTTTTATGTTTACTCTTTTGGAAATTTAACTAAATTATTTTTCTCATGATTCCCAAAATTTTGGGTTAATATTTTCCTTGACTTAACTGACTATTCAATAGATTTCTCCACTGTATGATATGAAAGGGACTAAAAACAAAAGGAGGAAACAGTTCATAGAGCACATTTTAACACAGAAATACTGTTTTCAGTTTTGCATTATGCAGATATATTGTAAGTTGGTATGAAAAATACAATTATGGCATATTCTGGATACAATTTAAGGTTTTTTGGATAATAGTCAAGTTTTAAACATGACTTTAAAATATTTGAATCTAATCTTTTGTCTAAGCATTCTTAAAACAAATTCCTATTCTTAGATGCCCTCAGAGAATCTGAAAGTAATAAAATAAAATAAAAAACCTTAATTAGGTCTGCATTTAATAATCATAAATATAAATATAATATTAATTGTTTCAAAGTTATGGTCAAGAGAAAAATCAAATTTCTCATATCCTTAATGCAATGAACACAAAGTATTTATTCTCAGAAAGAGATTTCATTCATTATTATATTTTGTGTAGTTTTGGCCTTTGGGGATTGGCCAGTTTGTTTTTGGATAATCTTTAAATGATTAGAATAAATTCTTACTTAGAATTAATAGTTGGCAAAACCCAGAAATTTTTCTAGAGAATGATGGCCTGAAGTCCTTACAAGCTTCTGAGAGAATATGACCAGTAGTTTGCCACCTTCCCCCACTTGCTAGCTTTCAGAAAATTGGGGGCTGGTGAATTACAAAGAACTGCTTCCACTACTGGAGCTGTGCAAATGTGTGAAAGCATCACGTGAGAAGGCAAGGGAGCCTGTCATAGACTGCTTTGACAACGGCTTTGCCATTGCTAGGGCAACTGCTCCCTTGGTAACCATGGTCAGTACATCTGTCTCATTTTATCTCCTACTCTCACAGAGTTACCACTATGGAAAGAAGCACACAAACCCTCCAAAATAGGAGGAACTAATCAAAGCACCAGGTTCTTCATTAAAGCATTTAGTGAGCAAATTAAGAACCATTTGGTTTCATGACAAGGCTGTCTGTGAAGGGACCAAGCTGGAATCCAAAGGGATGATGCCTCAGGAGGGCTAGTTAACTTATCCATGGAAACATACCTCCAAATGTGCCCACACTTGGAGGAAAGCCAATATCGGAACATTCAAATTCACCAAACTGATCAGAGAAAGCTTAGTGATTCACATTACAAAAGGATTCACTTTACAAAAGTGTTGGCAGGAGCTTTGCTTTTGGCTGAAGGATGATCTGCCTTCTGATTGGTTGGCAGATCATCAATTACAGGAGGAGAAGGCAGAGAAACTTAAAGGAATAGGGTTAGGATTGCGGTGTGTTTCAAGATGAGTTGAAAATTAATCAACCAATCAGTTAACAAACATTTATTTGCTGTTTGCTATATGCTAGACATTGCACAAAATAAAGAAATGAACAAAAAGTGTCTCTGGAGTCTTCTATTTACCAAAAAAAAAAAATTTGCTTATCATTTTAAAGGATCTCATCTATTCCAAAGAGTGAAGGCACACATGCCTTTTATATTCCTTTAACTATGAAAGTTTAGAAAGTTCATTTTAATCTTTGGGTATTTCTGCCTTTTTTTTTTTTAATAACCACAGTCCTGTATTAGGGATCTGAGACCCTGACAGGAATTCTTAGGGCTACCTACTAAAAAAATGATAAAATGATCCTGGACAAATCATTTAGCTGTTGCGACTGTCAGTTTTTTCATTTATTTAAAAAAAAGAAAAAGCACAAATCCCCCAAACATTAATTCAACTAAGATTACAAATCACTATTTTAAATAAAGATAAACATACACACATATTTAAAATGTTACAATCCTTGTCTTCAAGGAACATATATGATGTGTGTTTGAAGAGTGAGATCAGTGGAGTGGAAAAGATTAGTCATGTACACAAATAAGTGTAACAAATATTTTGTAAGGTAGGATATAAATTCAGCAAAAGAGACCAAAGAATGTTTAAAGAGGGATAAAACTTTTAATCCATTCATGGAGAGAAACCAGAGAAGATTTCTTAGAGGACATGACATGTGATTGGAGCCTCCTTACAAGAAGGCTATAAATTTTATATGCTAAAGTAACTCAAGAATGATATTTTATTCTAACTTAATTAGTACATGTAATGCTGCAAATGAAACTAGAAAATGGGAGGGTGAGTCATTTATAGGTAGAGAAGTCACAGTTCCCAAGACAATGAAAGGAAAATTATAATCCAGGCAGTGTGTGGTAGTTTGAAATCAGATGGCAGGAAAGCCAAAGGAGTACAAACATATGCACAAATATATGTAAGGAGCAGAGAAGTAAAAATACCAAAATGAGCATTTATTCTTTATTAGCTTTCAGATTCCCTATCAACTTTCAGATTATGAACTAGATTGTAGAGTTCATAATCATAAGGCAGAATCACATTAGCGCTCTCATAATGTTTTCACATTTACCTTAAAATATATAGTGTAGGGGCTTAGACATGTGAACTTTAACATCTCTTCCAGCTCTAAGAGCCTATGATTATATTTAAGAAGTATATATAAAATATTTACTGTTTAGTCTATAGACTCAAAATGAATCAGAGATTATTGGAAATGAAAGAGACATTAGAGACTATTGAGTTAAATTTCTTCATTTTATATTGATAAGGGAATAGAACACGAAAGTCATAATCACAGAATCTCTGAGTTTGAAGGGTCCTCAGTGTTCTTTTAGTACAACTATGTAATGACTGAGTTAGCACCCTGGATACCTTAGAATCAGCTGGAGTCAGGATAAGCAAAAGTCCTTGGTCTTTATTCTTGGGCTTTAGGGGCAGGAGTGAATTGGATGGATGCAGCAGGATCTCCATGACCTCTCCTCTTCGTCTCCCACCCAGAAGTGACCCTGGCTAGTCTTACTCCACTCCCTAGTCCCTCCTACAATTCTCTACAATACAATACAAATGATTGGGCCAGCACAGAATAGTGGAAAGGGCCATTTTCCAAGCATATGCTAATTGTCCAATCGGTAATTAGTCTTAAATGCTCGGTTATTCAACTTCAGTGCATCAACTCAGTTTCAGCCTTTTACACAACTACATGCGAACGAGACTTCCCTTTCCTCTATGCAGTATACATCACAAATAGTCATCTAGGCTTCTTTGGAAAAGCCTAGAGGTGAGAGGGGAGGGGAAACTATCATCTTTCCAGGCAACACATTTCACTTTTGGATAGCTCCAATTATTAGCAAGTTCTTCCTTATCTCTAGCAACATCCACTTGCTAGTTCCCATGTAGCCTTCTGGTGCCAAGCAGAACAAGTCTAATCCTCTTTTCCAAGTAACAGAAATGTCTTTTCTCTAGGATAAGTTTTTCCAGTTCCTTTAATTAGCACTTCCATGAACTCAAGACCTGCCACTACTTCTTGAGATGTCCTCTAGTTTATAAATGCTTTTCTCAAAAAATATGGTGCCCAGAATTGAATAAAATACTTAAAAATATTACAGTGAATATCCACTTAATCCTGGATACTATGCTTCCCTTTATATATTATGACACTAGATTAGTTTTCTTGCTTAAACCCATCACACTATTTCTAGCTTAATCCATCACACAATTTAAAAAATCTATTTAACTTCTCTTCCCCCATGTTGCTTGACTAATTGGTCAGTGAAGATGATTTTTTGTGCCCGGGTTGAGACTTTATATTTATCTCAAATATTTTTTTTTCTTATTCATTGCATCCCGTTGACCTTGTCAATTAAAATCTTCCAAAATATAGATTCCGTCACCTGGCATATTAGCAATCCTTCTAAATGTTATAAAATATATGAGAGATACAATATATGTGGAAAATAATCTCAATTAGTGTCAAAGGGGAAAAAAAGCTTCATAGTTACCATATTTATGACAGAACTGGGAGTAGCAAACACTTGTGGATCTGCCTTCTCTAAACTGTGATGTTGAAACATTGTAAGAAATCTATGTAAATCAAAGAATGTAATGGTAATAGGATATAAATCAGGAAATCCACAAAAATCACAGGAAAAAGAAAGAATATTTCTAAGAAATCTAAGGAAGTATTTGGATTGATATCACAAGTACCCTTAGTAAAAGTATCTTCTGAAGTTCTTCTTTGTCATATTGTGTAAATTTTATTCTATTATTTGCTTTGTATGGCAAGGAAAATGGTTTGTGTGTGTGTGTATGTGTGTGTGTGTGTGTGTGTGACTGCATGTATCTATACCTTTACATGATGAAAGGAAGAAAAAAAGCAAAGAATGAAAGTGAAACGAAATAATTGTTAGCAAATAATAAAGTTACAAACTGACATTTTTGTAGACTGGCTCCTCACAAATCCACACCTTGAGTAACAGTAAATTTGGCAGTTCTACAGAGCAATTTGGTTTTCTTGTAGATAAATTATTCTTCAAGAATTTGCTCCCCTGTCAGAGCTAAAAAATAGTCTTTCCAATACTGTCAGTCAGGTAGTATAAGTTTTCTCTTCTCACTGATTTATCTACCAGTGTTTTTTTGTGCCTTAGAGCTGGAGGATTGATTGAAACACTGATTCTGAGATGGTTGAATTTCTCAGATCTGGGTGACAGCATCTGAGGAAGCTGGTCAAGTAGAGACTCGTGCTCCTGTAGGTGCACATCACCTCATTCCATTACAGACTCCATTACAGCTTTATCACAGATAATATTAATTCCTCCTTTACAACATAGCTTCCATTTACAGAAGGTTATTTTCATTTTGGCACATGAAAAAGGCTTAGATAAAAAAATGAAAAAAAAAATAAAAGTCTGAAGGGGATAATAAAATTTGTGTATTCTCCAGATGATTCTTCAAAGTTCATTTGCAAAATCTCATTTTTGAGATTCTCTGCTATAGTAAAAATGAATTTTCCATATCATGCAAAAAGTTCTTAAACAGACATGATACTACAGGGTGGATATTATTCATGATTGACACTCTTCTTACTAGAAAAGAGAACTAGGGAGAAATAGAATAGTCTTCCCAGGATGGAGGGTAAACTCCAATGTGGCTACATCACTGGAAGATAAGAAAAAGAATTATGCAAAATGAGCAGGAATGGATGATTCTCATCTCCATTTTATATGGAAATTCCAAATTTATGGGGACATTCACTTAATTATTTGAATAGTAATTCTTGCTAACTACTTTTGAAGCTTTATTATAGTTTCTGTTTTGCCTAAGAACTGCAAATTCTCTCAAAGTCCTCTAAATTCAACATTTCAAGGGCAAGTATTACCTTATCCCAGTCAGAGCAGTATCCATGAGTGGCTCAGTCAAACATTCTATAACACAGAGAAAATGAAAGCAATGGCTGCTATAACTTATTATTAAATATTTGGAAATTAAAAGAAAATGAATACCTTAACACCATGATTACATTGAAAAATGGAAAATCAAAAGTTGATTTGGTACACAAGTCATTTTCATTCTCTTGTTCCTTTTAAAATATTATTCTTGAGGGGGCAGCTAGGTGACGCAGTGGATAGAGCACCAGCCTTGAATTCAGGAGGACCTGAGTTCAAATCTGGTCTCAGACACTTAACACTTCCTGGCTGTGTGACTCTGGGCAAGTCACTTAACTCCAGCCTCAGGAAAAAAGAAAAAAAATATTATTCTTGATGAAATTATGGTTAGAATGAAACTTACTTCTCATGAAATAGAAGAGGGAGGAGTACAGGGATAATCATATATGTTGTTAGATATAGTCACTATCTAGTATTTTTGCTTAATTATTTTTTCTTTTTTTAAAGGGATAATTAAATTGGGGGATCTTTTATTCTAGAAATTATAGAGATGCAAAGATAAAAAGCTTGAACAATAAAAAAATTAAAAAATATCTCCTCTAATATTTCCATCATGGCACTGTCATCTAAAAGACTATTGAAGGTGGCCAGGCTCTTTTATGAGGAGATCCTTTTCCTCCTTACAACAGAATTTTCTCTTTTGTGCATAAGTTTCTGACTATTTTTTAGGACTATGCCTCTGCAGAAGTCTCTATGTGATATAAAACACATGTCAAATATAATTCCAGCATGTACTTTCCATACTTAAAAGCTATGTAAATGCTACTTATTGTTAACTATGATAGTAATCGTTTCATGGCCATGAATACATTGGTTAAGTCCTCTGGATCTCAGTTTCCTCATTTTCAAAACTAGAGAGTCATGCTGGATGACCTCTAAGATCCCTTCCATTACTAAATCCGTAATCCTATATAACTTCTCTTTGAGCCTTAGTTTCTTTATTTGTAAAAATGGGAATAGTTATAGCTCAAAGGGTTGCCTATTCAAATGTCAGTAATTATTATTCTGATTGTAAGTTCTACAAAGATAAGGACTGGATTTTTGCCTTTTTTATTTTTTCAGTATTCCAATTGCTTAGTAGTGTCTGGCACACAGTAGGACTTAAATGTTTGCTGACTGACAGTGTCAGTATGAATACTTCAAAGTAGCCATCTTGTAAAGCAGGCCTAGTGTCTTTCAAAACTGGCTTGTTAATTTTTATGATGTTAGCTTTCAACTCATCAGTGGATGAAGCAACAATACTTTTCTAACTCATAATTACATTTGAACATGCTTGCGCGTGGGACCCAAGAGTCCATCAGCTTATTATAACTATGCTGCATTTCACACACCATCTTCATTATCTTGTACTAAAGAAGAGAGTATGTACTCTTCTGTGGGTAATTTTAGATTGGCCACTCACACCCTGTAATGTTTATGAAGAAAACAAAACTTGGATGTTGGCCCTTTTAATTATAACTAGCAGAATCACTGCACCCAGAAATCATATAATCTCGCCACCATATTACATCTTTGGAGACATCTGCTTGCAAAGCATTAACAAGAAACTTGAAATCTAAAAACAAACTTTGTTCTAGATTGATTAGTTTGCTGAGCCTTGTTTCTGCAACACAGTTTCTCTGGGGATATTCCTCTAAATTTTAACAAAAATTTAATGCCCAAAGTGCTATATGTTTAGACCCAGGATATTCATGGCAATTGTTAAGTGATAGGGTAGTTATTAGGGCTGATGTTATGTCCTATGGCCAGGTAAACAAAAAAAAGGGTGGGGAAATTCCACTAGAGCCAGTACCAAAACACTCTTCACTCATGTTGCAGAATACCTAGAGGAGGGTACCTGAAATGAAGAAGATCCTTAAGAACATGTTGTCTGGGGATGTGTTTGTTGGATGATCTGGAGATGGCCTTGGAGAAAAGCACACTTTGAGTGTGGAGTGGAAATGGATGGGAATGGTCACTGTATTTAAGGGTTGGAGGGCTGTTCTTTGGAAGAGAGATTGAAGACTTTCTACTTGGCTTTGAGTGGGCAAAACTAGAGACAATGGTTGGAAATTATAAAGAGACAAATTTAGACTTGTGATTGGGAAACCTAAAAATGAGTTATCCACAAGTAAAATGGATTATCTCCGAACTCATTAGTGAGCTCTTCCTCACTTCTCTTCCTCAAGCAGAAACGGGATGACCACTAGTTAGATATTTTTGAGTGGGGATAGTTTTTCAGGTTTGGATTTGACTAAATGATTATTAGGATTTCTTCCAACTCTAGAATTTCATGATGCTTAAGTTTCTTTGACAAGAAACATATTGATAAATACAGTATATGATTGATTGTTCTGGGAGAGCCCTGCCATCATATTTAGATTATCCTTCCTGAATAACAGTCATTACATATGAAGGATTGGAATGTTAGTCTGTTAGGTCATCTTTAAATTAAATCATTTTTGTGCTTGTTAGCTTTATTCCCATGACTTTGGGGAATGGTTCTGAGAACACGACAGAGCTAATTCAGGTCATAAAATGTTTGTCCTTCAAATAATGGCATTGTTATAAGGCCTTTGTTTCTCTCTCCTTATAGATCAATGGAACTACAAGATTTATCCTTAGGAGCTAAGAAAGCAGACATGAAACAAGTAATTATTGGCCAGATCTTAAATATTAGTAAGATTATTTTGTGAGGAAATTTATAATATTATGAGTATTTAAATTCAGAATATGAAAAAGTCCAATGAAATTGTCTGATTTTGTGGCCAAAATAAAATTACTTACATCTCATGTAGCCGTGCAATTCAAAAGGTCCCACCCTCTCTGTAGAACATCAGCCAAAAATTCTGTTTTCCCTTCCCTAATGCTAATGTTTTCTGGAACTCAGGATGAGCTTTGACACTCCAACATGAGTCAAGATGACTGCTGGGAAGCTGAAAGCAATATCATTGTGTCACATCAGTTTAACTGAAAATACCAACAACTCGCAACATGTGAAAACCGGCATTAGAACAAATGTTTACTGGTCTCTATTCACTTTTCTTTTCAGTCATTTAGTTCTAAATGACTTCCTTCTTGGGAAGGGCCTGAATATTAGTCATATTAGTAGATAATGATTTTTCCTGGCACAGAAAAAAAGATAAATTTGTGTATTGATAAAACTGATAATTTTGGCCCAAATTAAAACCTTAGTTTTTTTTTTTCTTGCTTTAATATATATATATATATATATATATATATATATATATATATATATATATATATATATATATATATATATTAGCACTAAGAGTGAAAAGGTTATTATTACAATGAACTAACCATCAAGATGATAAAATGCACAAAAGTTGAAACAATCAATTCACTTAGAAGAATTTTTTTTTATTGTAGTTCATTAAATAAATATTTCCATTTTGAGTATTTATGGAATTAGTTACTCATCTTGTTTTCTTATTCCACCCCCATAACTACCTCCCATAGATGGTGTCAGGAGGTTTTGGTTGAATAAAATTGGAACTTACTGGAACAGTGCAAAACAAAACATTAAATACAACAAGAATAACAAATCAAACCCTCCCGTGAGGATACCAAACTAAAAATTCCTGTTTTCCCCTGAGAAAAAACTAGGATCCTTTCATGTAGCCTTCTACAGGTTCAGGATTTGTTTCCTAAGCTTCCACAGAGCAGCCTAATAGAGCTTCTTATTAAGTGAGTTTTGATGCATATGCTAAACATTGTTTTCTCTAGAATGCATGGCGATGTGCCATAGATTGACTTCCAAGCCATCAGCTTGCAACTATGTCATGCAGGTTCAAAGTCCATGATTTGCACAGCTAGCTTTCCGGGGTGGAGTTGATTTTACGGGCCAAGGGGAATTTTGGATCGACAAAAAGGCGTAGATATGTATATGTATTACAGTACTGTTGGCAACGGGGCTGTTAACAAAGTTCCATCCAACTTCTGGAGAGCCCAATGGAGGTATCTGCTGCATCTACAATGCAACATCAAGCAATTCCTTCTACCATAAGGAAATCAAGCCATTTCTGTCCGAGTCTTGGAGAAAATGTACAAATGGAGTAGAATTACTCCATTGAGTAATAGAACAAATACAATTGTTTCCTCTCATTTAATTGATACCATTTAATTAGAGAGGTAGATGGTTAGTCACATTGCAAAACAACAATAAACACAGACAAGACAGGAGAGCTGTTTTCCAGCAAACTCTTTTAAACAAGTTGGTAGGACATAAATAGTATACCCTATTAAAAGCAGACTCTGACAGCAGAAGCTTTTGTTTGAGCTTCATCCAATAACAGGCCATTCGTCTATTTTTCAAACTCTTTGTCCTGAGTTACTTGACATTTGATCAGATTACCTTTGGATTTCACTTGAGTCTCTGGTATTCTGGAAAAGATTGGCATCTTTTGATTTAAAGATAATGGATCCCAACACGAGAGACCGTGTTGGGAAGAGGAAACATTGTGACTCATAACTAAGTATCCAAAAAAAGATTTTGTCTACAGCGTCTTTTCTTACCTCACTGAGAGTGCTGAAATTATCAAATGACTAGGTTCCATTATAAACACCATATATTTATTTTATAAATGGCCTTGACATTCTTACTAGATGAAATGAAATAGTATCACAAAAGTCTAAGGTGATATTTTTTTCCCTTAAGACTCTCAGCAACTGCTTATTTTATTTTTAATTCAAAAATTTCACCAAAATGGAGCATCAGCTGTGCTCACTCAGATCCCTGCATGCTGAGATAATTCCAAACAGGTTAGATTCCAATAGAACCGACTCTTCGAGTTACAGAATTCGGGTATAAAAGTCAAATAAACAAAATATACTTAAATGCTGGCAAAGCAATTGGCCATTCCAAATGCAGCTAATAAGTTCCCAAACATTGCAACTTCTAATTTTAAAATTAAGTCTTCCGATTGCCAATTTCAAAAACTATAATGAGTTAGAGTGGCCTTTTTATTATGCATGATTTTATGTCTCTGGATTTCAAAATTACCTAGCATGTATTTTCAACTTTGCTACAATTTCCAGGCTGTTTTCATTTCTATTTTTAAAAGGCTAAACAGTAAGATGTGTCTCTGCTTTACATTCTAATTGCATATAACTGATTTGCACAGCAGAACAAAAAACTAATTTTCCGATTACGAATTGTGCACCAAGAAATAATTATTGTTCCACTAGAGGAAAAAAAATATTTTCCTATTCCCCCCTACCATTTATGTGAACTATTTGCCATTTTTTGAGGTTGCTATCTTTTACAGACCACCATGCATTACTCTTGAGGGACTGAAATCATGCAGACAGAAACAAGAAACATACAACTGTTTTGACTACATTCTTTTGCTTGCAACATAACACTTGCCTTTTATTATTTTATCTTCCACAATCAAGGGGTGACTAAATGGATGCAGGTGGTGATGAAAATAAGAGCCATCCATCATTATTTATTAGGCATGAAAAAGATACACAATAATGTAATTTAATCTCAGAGCAGACAATTATTTCCACATATTGATAATACAATGTGAAAACTGTCATGAATCCTAATATGATGTTTGGCTTTATTGGTGCACCACCATGAGCAATA
Source organism: Sminthopsis crassicaudata (assembly GCF_048593235.1). Taxonomy (NCBI): domain Eukaryota; kingdom Metazoa; phylum Chordata; class Mammalia; order Dasyuromorphia; family Dasyuridae; genus Sminthopsis; species Sminthopsis crassicaudata. The sequence continues at coordinate 723,758,496 of NC_133617.1, forward strand.
CAAATAATGAAATTGTATCAAAAAGGAGAAAAAGGTAATTATTTGCATATGTCAATATCACTGGAGAAAAAGACATTGTTATGAACTTTCAAGGCTTAATGATTACAATTTAGGAATTCTTAAAGATGGAAATGGTGGAAATATAAGTATTTTAAATCCATTCTTTGTTTGCTAGCAATTATATGCGTATTTAAATAATGAATATATCTTTGCATATGTCATTTGTATAAATTATAACTATAATTGTAATGACACCATCTACAACCTCAGTAAGGTTTGGCTATGTGATTTTGCCATTGGATGAAAAGCTTCTAAGACCACCTAATCTGTTGAAATATTTGCAAGAGGCATACCAACATGGGGTCACATTCCAAGGATGCACTTTTGTTCACTTTAATCTGGGCAAAAGCTTCAGCACATGAAAACATTGTGATCTCTGCTTTAGGTAGCACATATTAAATAAACCTATTTTATGCAGAAAATGCTCTTGATTATTGGTATGGAAGGATTTATACGTGTTTCTTTGATTGCATGATGCACCAAAATGAATTGTGAAGCAAATATGTGATGTTTGAATGTAAAGATAATAGTAGAGGGACATCTGATCATTTAACATCTTCAAATGAAGACCTACCTATGATTAATGTTGGGAATAATCCTTTCTCTTGAAATGTTCTGGTTTGCCTTCCCGCTATGTCCCTGATATTACTTTTACACTACAACTGGAGAGATTGAAACATTTTCAACTAAAATTAAATGGCAGTTCATCTCTGCAGACTTGAATTCAAGTTGTGTTCAAGGGCAGATTAAGAAATGACTTTTAGTTCCTCCTCAAGAGAGATCTCAGGAAAATTCCCAAGCAGGAACAATTGGCTTGTTATTATAAGTAATAATATGGTCAAATTATATATTGGAAAAAATGACCAGAGAGAGAGAGAGAGAGAGAGAGAGAGAGAGAGAGAGAGAGAGAGAGAGAAAGAGAGAAAATGGCAAGTTTTGAAGGGGCTACCGGAAAACAGGTATATTGATACATAATTGGTTCATTCATTTTGGAAAGCAATTTTGAATTATGCACAAAATGTTATTAAACAGTTTTTACTCTTTGGTCAAGCTATAAGCCTATTTGAGAAAGAGATTAAGGAAACAGAAAGTTTCTATAAGTAGGAAAATACTTATAACCATTCTTTTAAAGGGGCAAAACACTAAAGGGCTGCCCATCCACTAGCAAGTTGTGTATATTAATATGATGGCACATTATTTTTTTGTAAGAAATGAGAGAAAAGAAAATTTCAAAAATACTTAGAATGACTTATTTTACCATTTACATTGGTCTAGTTATCGTGTATGTTGGTTTCCTAGTTCTGTTTACTTCAGTCTACATCATAATAAAATCCCATTGCATTCATGTCTTATAATTTATTTAACCATCCTAGGAAATGATGGATACTTTTTTTTTTTCTAAATATGTAGCACTACGTACTACAAATACAAGGCATTTAGGTGGAGCAGTTGATAGAGTGCCATACCTGGAATCAGAAAGTCTTCAAATTCAAATTCAAATGTAACTTCAGATACGTATTAGCCATATAACCCTGAGAAGTAATTACTTGATTGGTTTTCAGTTTCTTCATCTGAAAATGAGTGGAGAAAGAAATGGCAAACTCTTCTAGTATCTTTTCCAAGGAAATTTCAATTGGGGTGATGAAGAGTTGTATGTGACTGAAACAATAATTATCACAACAAAATCAATACAAGTATTCTATGAATTCTGTGTTCAGTTAATGTCACATCTATCTCTTCATGACCTTATAGACCAATTAAACATGAAGTTTTCTTGACAAAGAAATCAGATAGCTTTGAAATTTCTTCCTCCAGTGGATTTGATAGATTCTTTTGCATGATTGCAATTATGCAGTTAATCAGAGATTAAGTGATTTATCTTGGGTCAAGCTAGGAAGTATCTGAGGCTAAATTTGAACTCAGGTCTTGGTAATTGCAGGTACTGAACCTGTCCACTGAGTCATGAATTGCCTCATTGCTGTAAAGGGCTGAAACTCTTGAGTTAATGCATTGAGGTGTGGTTAATTACCGATTGGACAATAGTCTACAAGAATATGCTTGGAAAATGGCCCTTCCCACTATTCTGTGCTGGCCCAATCGTTTGGTGTATACAGAGAATTATGGGAGGGACTAGGGGGGTGGAGTGAGACTAGCCAGGGTCACTTCTGGGAGGGAGACGAAGAGGTGAGGTTGTGGACATCCTATAAGGCCATTCCCTTCACTTCTACTGCTAAAGACAAAGAATAAAGACTAAGGACTTTTTCTTATCTTGACTCAGGCTGATTCTAAGGTATCTAGCATGCTAATGCAGTCATCACAATTGCTATGAATACTTTGGTTTACATAGAACCTTTCTGTTGTTGATGGGTATAATTATATATACTTAGTGCTGGAATCTTGGAGTCAAAAGCTATGAATATTTTCTTCACTTTCTTAAATAATTCTAAATTATCTAAATAATTCTAAATAAGACCATCAAGACATAGTGGGTCTATCTTTCCAGGTAGCTTCCCCAATGTTAAGTGTTTTCATCATTTTCATCTGTGCCACTTTGTTGAATATGAGGTTAAAAACTCAGTGGTTTTTATTGTTATTTTTCTTATTCTAGTGATTTGGATCAGTCTTTCCTATTGTTAAGAGCAATTTGAGAATTATCAGTTCATAGTCTTTGACTTAGAATGGTTCTTGGTTATCTACATATGTTAATTATTTATGTATCTTGAAATAAGACTCTCATTAGAGCTATTTGATTCACATATTTTTTTCCTCAATTTTTTATCCATCATATCCTAGGAGCATCATTTTTATTTATGTAAAAGTCTTTAAATTTCATACAATTGGAATTATTTGGATTGTAATGGGCCAGAATTCTGGAGAAATATACTTAAGGCTCAGTATGATTGATTTAGTCCTGCAACAAGGTGTTAACTCTGTGGAATTATAAAACAATGGTTATCTAGTTTTACATGTACTTAGTACTTAACATAGTTCTACAAGATTGACACCTATTCTACAAGATTGATACCTACAATGATGTAATTATAATAGAGCATATAAGACCCAACAAGGACTGGACTAGAGACATTCACTCCATCTCGCAACACCATGGTGGCTGGCCTGTCCTCCTTCATTTCTCCACTGAGACCAAGGCCCATCTGAAGGGCCTCCAGAAAGCTAGCTGAGCTCCAGGCAAGGAGACTGACTGTGAAGGAGACAATAAAGACTTTTGAACTTTTACACCTGTCTATTTTCATGGTGATTACTCTGCTGAAAAGAAGGCTGGTCCCAAGATTTCCAGAAAGTGAACCAGAACATTACATTGGACAATGCTTGGACATTTCAAACTGATTTTTAAATTCCATATTTCCAATAATGGATTCATCTTTCCCACAGCCTCTTCATTTCTAGGCTTCTCAAATACTTTTGACGGTATCAACATCCTTCCAATTATCCAGGTTTGCCACCTTTATGTGCCATCCTCTACTTCTCACTTTTCCTCATTACCCATATGTAAATCAGGTACCAAGTACTATTGTTTCTTCCTTCTAAACATCTCATATATGCCCCCTTTCTTCTCAAGTCTTCTTATATCATACCTGGATTACTGCAGTAATATTCTGATTGGTCTTCTTACCTTATATCTTTCCCCATTTCAGATTACATACTCCATTCAGTTGTCAAACATCTTGTTAAGGCACAGGTCTGAATATATCACCCTCATATTTAATCCTTTCAGTGGCTTCCAATAACCTTCAGAATTAAATATCAAACCCACTTTGGCTTTTAAAGTCTCTCATTCCTGGCTTTTTTCCTTCTTCAAGTATTCAGTGATCCAGTGTCACTGTTCTTCTTAACTCTTTAACTTCACTTCCCAGCTATGAGTATTTTTACTGTCTGATCCCTATCCCTGGAACTTACTCCTTCCTCATCTCTCCACTTCCTAGCTTTTTTTCAAGTTTTACCTAAAGTCCTACCTTTACTCTTCATTCTGTGAACTATTCCAATTCATCCTTTACATAACTTAGTTGTGTTTAATTCCTTACATGTCATCCTCCTCCATTATACTCGGAGTTTCTTGAGAGCAGAAACATCTTTCTATATTTATTGGTGTTCTCAGAGAAAAACAGAATACTTAGGACATAGTAAATGCTTAATTTATGCTTGTTGAGTTTACTTTATTATTTTCTCTTTTGTCATCACCTCTATACATTGTGCCAGATACAAGTCACTTCTAATTTTTAAGGTGTTTCATTTTTTCTTCTGCCCGTTACATACTTTTGAGATTATTGTGATATCTGCTGTAATTGGCTAACTAAATCTTAAGCCTGTCAAACTCCAGTCCAGTTTTCCCAATCATTCTTCTCAAATAGAGAGTTCTTCCTCATTAACTTATGTTCTAGGACAATAGAATGCTGGGTTATTGAGTTTTCTTATTTCTGATTCTTCCTTGGCTAATCTGTTTCACTGATTTGTAGCCAGGACCAAATAGTTTTAATGATTGTTGCTCAATAATACAATTCTCAGCCTAGAAGCAATAATCTCCCTTTACTTCTATCTTTGTAAATAATTTTCCTAAAGACTCCAGACCATATTTTCCTCCTTTGGTAGTTGTTTTTACATTCTTATCAAATTTTAGCAAAGGCAGAGATGACTTTATTATCACATTTTCTGACATTCTCTGAAGAGATGGCTAACATGGTGGATTAGGGAAACAGGGTCTAAAACAATATCTTACAAACTAGAATATTGATCTGAATCTAATAAGATGAAACTGAATAAGAATAAATGAAAAGTGTTACACAGATTTAAAAAATCAACCTCAAAATACAAAATGAGGAAATCATGATTAAGCATAAATTTATCAAGAAAAGATACAGCATCTTTAAAAGAAAGTAATCATCTAGAGTGTATAGATAAAAAGCATGATCTCTGATTTATATCATTAATACATATATACATATACGCTCTATAACTATTAATGATATGGATCAGAGACCATGTTTTCTATCCTATGCATCTGCCCATTCAATTAGTCATTTCCTAGCCAAATGACTTGGCAACGAGGTCCATATCTTCCCATTTGTTTTCCACTTCTTGCTCAGAGAACAATGATCATCTCAGTACTCTCATTGTTTATAGAATGGAGTTGTCATTTGATTTCTCCTATGGCTCCACTGTCTATCTGGTTGATTTCTTAAAGTAAAACATACCTGCCTACCACTCCCTAATATATGTTTATTTCCTTTACTAGCATGTAAAGTATTTGAGGACAATAATAATAGAAGCCAGTATAGTGTCTTAAGGATTGAAAAGCATATTACATATTATTTTATTTGATCTTCACAGAAATCCTGTGAAGAATGTGCTATTATCATCATCTTCATTTAAAATTTAATTTATTTAATTTATTTAAAATTTATTTCATTTAAATTTATTTTTTATTTATTTTTATATTATTTATTTATTTTATATTTAAATTTAATTTACTTCATTTAAAAAATGAGAAAACCAAGGCTGACACAGGTTAAGTGACTTCTCTAGTGTCAGACAGTAAGTATCTGTATCGGACTATGAACTCCAGCCCTACTGACACCAAGTTTGTTTTCTTCTAGGACAGGATTGTCTTGTTTTTACATTTCTGTTCCTAGTGCCTGGTATTGTGTTACAAAATTTAAAAAAATGTTTTCATTCTTTCATTTCATTAATTCAGAGCAACCATTGAAGCTAGTAAGAATTTAGGCTGCATTACAAGAATACAAAGTTAAAGAATGACAAGGTAATTATCGCCTTGTATTCTACCTTAGTCAGACCAAATCTGAAGTACTGGGTTCGGTTTTGTAACCAGTAGACATTGGGCTTGCTCTCCTAAACCTCACTCCTCTGATAGGCTTTACTTCTAGAGCAAAACTACCTATATAATCTCAGGTGACTTGGAGCAACCCTAAGGGGCAGGGGAGAAGTTCCTTATACTATTGGTTCCCCATCATGTGTTCTTCTTCTATATTGATCACAAGTGATTACTGTCTCAATGTCATTTTAACTTGTTCATTGTTCAATACCAATTAATGAGTTAACATCAATTGCCTTTCACAAAGGATATTTTATGCAAAAGTATAAGAGGAAAAAAAGTACAAGGTTCTTCTCTTGAATTAGAGCACAGTCTCTTTTATATGTATGTGTACTCAGTCTCCTGGATGAATGATTTCAGATTTAAAGTGGTTGATAGAAGGTATTTTCTACCAAATTCACTTATGAGTGTAGTACTTGATGAATGAGTTATTCATTCACTTATAGAACATAATGTTCAATGCTAGTCTATAGTAGGGCAAGGTCAAGTAGGTTGTGTTGATATAGAGCTTGCTTCTCACCAGTTGCTTGATTCAGAGCTTGTCTACTGATCCCACTCTATTATGGACACTATTGGTCACTCTTTCAACCTTTTGATGTTCATAATATTATTTATAAATCTCTTATAATCATTCACCTAAGATCAGGAAATAAACAGAACAGAAGAAAAGAATCAATCCACCAATAATCATTTATTAAGTACTTATTTTGTTCCAGGCACTCTGCTAAGCACTGGAAGACAAAAAGAATCCCTACTCTCAAAGGAGAGACAATGGGAAAGACAAAAGATAAATAGAAATGTACAAATATAAAAAATACAAAGCAAACAACATGCAAGACAAATAGGAAGTGTATTAATAGAGAAAGGTCATCAGAATTAAGATGACTGGGGGAATTTCCAGCAAAAGGGATTTTAGTTGAGATTTCAAGGAAGCTAAGACCAGTAGAGGCCCAGAAGAAGAGGAGCATTCCAGAAATGGGGGATAGCTGGAGAAAATTCCTGAAACTTAAGAGTTAAAGTATCTGATTATGGAATGATCAGGAGCTCAGTGTCACTGGTTTGAAGAATAAGTATTAAAGGGTAAGAGGGAGAGAAGAAATGAAGGATAGAAGGGAGCAGGGTTATGATGGGCTTTGAAAGTCAAATGGCATTTCGTTTTTTGTTCTGGAGGCAATAGGACACTACAGGAGGTTATAGGGCCAATTCATTGATGGTCTTTTGGAGAATTTACTTCTAAATTCAGCACCTTCAGTTCCAGTGAATTGTCTGTTACTATTTCTAGTCTGTGTCTACAATGTCTTATAATCATCTCACTATCTAAGCAGTTCCTGGAGGAAATAAAAAATTATGGCTTTTACAGTGAAGGATTTGGTTTTCTCTCAAGTGGGTCTGTCTGGTTGTTTTCCTCTGATGTTATAGAGTTCCGTGAAAAGCATTGTCCAAATAAATACTAATTACAAAAACAAACTACCTACTTGTGTGTGTGTGTGCATGCACATGTGCGTATATATATATATATATATATATATATATATATATATATATATATATATATATATAAAATGTATATATGTATGCACACATTTGTATTTACATATGTCTATAGATTATGCATATATATGTATACACACAAATATATATGCATATTTGTATATGTGTATACATATATATACCCTTTGAAGTTGACATTATGATCCTATATTTTACTTTGACAAAATTCCTGGAAAGTATGTGCTATTATTATCCAGATTTTTTCAGATGAGAAATTGAAGCTGAGAGATTGTATGACTTGCTCAAGTCAAATATTAGGCGTCTAAGACTAAATCTGAATTCAAGTCTTCTTTACTACAAGTCCAATACTTATTCTATTGCACCATTCCTTGACTCACCAAGAATGGAGGTAGCTATGGGGTATAGTGAATATAATGCTTAGAAGTATTCAGGAAGATATGAATTTGAATCCTTCTTCAGATGTTTGTTGTGTGATTCTGGGCAATCATATAATCACTGAGGTTCAGTTTTCTCCACCTGTAAAATGGGCATAATGATATTTTTTCCACAATATAGTGATTGTGGGGATTAAGTGAAATGATACATAGAAAAGCCTTTATTAACTTTAAAGTGCTCTAGAAATTGAAGTTATTAGTACAAATATGTACTATGGGATTTTCCTGTTAAGAAAAAAGGGAGGGGGGCGGCTAGGTGACACAGTAGATAGAGCACCAGCCCTGGAGTCAGGAGGACCCAAGTTCAAATCTGGTCTCAGACACTTAACACTTCCTAGCTGTGTGACCCTGGGCAAGTCACTTAACCCCAGCCTCAGGAAAAAAAACAAAAACAAAAGCAAAAAAGAAAAAAAGAAAAAAAGAAAAAAGGGAGGGGGCTTCATAGATAAGCACAAGTTATCCCTAAAAGAGGCTAACAGGCTTTGAGTTCCTCTGTAGTGGCAATTACAGAAAAGGGGGTTCTTAATTTGGGTGATCAGGAAGGGAATTTTCATTTCAGGGCATTGATCATATTAATTTCATTTAGATTCTGCTTTATTCTCCTATTTCAAACCTTCTTGGAGTGTTATTACATTCTCCAAAGCTTTTCTTGGGGGGGATCCCAGTTTCCAATTCCAGGGTCAGATCATTATTCTTAATATGTAAGCAAAAGATCTTTTTCAAATGGAGAAAACATTGAAACCCACTGAGAAGAAACAAAAAAGGTTCCTCTTAATGTTACCACTTGTCCTTAAGTACCAAATATGTTACTGGCAGGTCTCCTATGGAAGTTATGAAATTCATTATTCATTGTCTACCCCAGTGGAGTGGACTTTTCTTATGAGGCAGTGGGCTTGTTTATTTGAAGGTTCATTTTACCACTCAATAATTTGTCCCTCCTCAAATCATTCCAACTGTTATTTAATTTGAGTTCCAATGGGCCATTTTGCTTTTTATTAATTTGTAATTAGAGCTGAGCCAAATATTTGTGCAAAGGAAATTTTATGGCTTTTGGCATATTTCAGCTTGGAGGAGAAGATGGGAGGCTACATGTCCACAAGGTTTTAAGTTGAAAACAAATATATAAATAGACCAAAAAAGCAACCTAGGAAATTTGCTCAGAAATGACCATAAGTCATTTCAGAAAATTTTAAAATCAAGAAGATACGCTATAGAAAATGCTGACAAATTGTTCTGAGTAGCTGAAATTCTATATCACAAATATTTTTGTGAAATAACTGACATTTTGTGAAGATCAGAACTACTGTGGAAATTTGGCCAAGTCAGAATCAAGTGATTTCACACAATTGTTGAACTTTTCTCTGTTGGAGGTGTTCCCGGCCAAATGCTTCATTTTGGGAAGTTTCCTGGAGCTCCCTCATCTGCTACAGAAAAGCAGTTAGAGGCTCTTCTGTGAAAAGGAGATTGCTATTGAGGTAACTATTCTGGTTCTCTTTCAATGGCTCTTTGGTCCTCAAGGCTTAGCTACTTAGCCTTCTTCTCTCCTGAGAAGGATATGTCAGAATCTCTTGCATGATGTTGACTGGAGGGGATTTGGGGGAGGCTATCTCTCTCTACTCATGCCCTTCTTCCTCAAGCCAATTCTTTAGCTCTTGAACTCAAAAAGAAATATCTAAATTTAGATCCTGACACTCTATAGTAGATTTAGCATAGTGAAGATAGAATTCCTCTTCTTTTCCTGCAGTTGAAGTTACCAGGCACTGAATTCTAAATTCTAGAATATCTTTACTAACTCCCAATTGTCTAGTCTTTTCCATAATAAGAAGGGCTTCCATTTTTTGATTCTTTTCTAGGATTTTCTGATTATTTAACTGGGATCCTGTAATCGCTTCCTTGTTGTTCTCTTCCTTCCAATCTGCCTGGCTCATTAAGGACATTGTCAGCCAATGACCATTTGTATTGACATTCTAGAGGTATAGATCACTACCAGTTTAGATCTTGGTTTTAGGCAATGTGGTTATATTCATTTACAACCTAAATTACCAAGTATACACTTTTTATATATTAGTGTTTATGTGAGTTCCAGCAAATCATATAGCTTTTCTGTACTCAGGGCTAAGATAAAAAATTGCTATTTGGCAAAACCAAACAACATATATCAAATATATTTGACAAACTGCGATCTATTAAAAACCTTTGTTTCAAAAGACCAAAATCTTCCATTGCATCCTGTGCTATCTCCAGTCATCCTGATCTTTATTTTGCCACTGTACCCAGATGTTGACAGAGGAAA